>NW_019178771.1:220612-227924 GCF_002260705.1 Seriola dumerili
AAAAAGTCAAAGTATAGTATGGCATAAAAATGTCAAAAAACATCATAGTATAGTATGACATAAAACGTCAAAAAACCATATTAATATATTAAGCCATAAAAGGTTATAAAAACATCATAGTAAGATAAGGAATTAAATGACATAGTATAGTAAGGCATAAAAATGTTAAAAAACATCGTAGTATAATATGGCATAAAAATGTCAAAAAATGTCATGGTATAGTATGGCATAAAATGTCAAAAAAACATATTAGTATATTAAGCCATAATAGGATATAAAAACGGCACATTATGGTAAGACATCGAATGATATAGTATAGTAAGGCAAAAAAGGCTAAAAAACGTCAAAGTATAGTATGGCATAAAAATGTCAAAAAATGTCATAGTATAGCATGGCATAAAACGTCAAAAAAAAATATTAATATATTAAGCCATAAAAGGTTATAAAAACGTTATAGTATGGTAAGGCATCGAATGATATAGTATAGGAAGGCATAAAAATGCTAAAAAAAACGTCAAATTATAGTATGGCATAAAAATGCTAAAAAACATCGTAGTATAGTATGGCATAAAAATGTCAAAAAACGTCATGGTATAGTATGACATAAAATGTCAAAAAAACATAGTATATTAAGCCATAATAGGTTATAAAAACGGCACAATATGGTAAGGCATCGAATGATATAGTATAGTAAGGCAAAAAAGGCTAAAAAACGTCAAAGTATAGTATGGCATAAAAATGTCAAAAAACGTCATAGTATAGCATGGCATAAAATGTCCGAAAAATATATTAGCATATTAAGCCATAAAAGGTTATAAAAATGTCTTAGTATGGTTAGGAATCAAATGATATATAGTATGGCATAAAATGTCAAAAAAACATAGTATATTAAGCCATAAAAGGTTATAAAAACGTCATAGTATAGTATGGCATAAAAATGTCAAAAAACGTCATGGTATAGTATGACATAAACTGTCAAAAAAACATAGTATATTAAGCCATAAAAGGTTATAAAAACGTCATAGTATAGTATGGCATAAAAATGTCAAAAAACGTCATGGTATAGTATGACATAAACTGTCAAAAAAACATAGTATATTAAGCCATAAAAGGTTATAAAAACGTCATAGTATAGTATGGCATAAAAATGTCAAAAAACGTCATGGTATAGTATGACATAAACTGTCAAAAAAACATAGTATATTAAGCCATAAAAGGTTATAAAAACGTCATAGTATAGTATGGCATAAAAATGTCAAAAAACGTCATGGTATAGTATGACATAAACTGTCAAAAAAACATAGTATATTAAGCCATAAAAGGTTATAAAAACGTCATAGTATAGTATGGCATAAAAATGTCAAAAAACGTCATGGTATAGTATGACATAAACTGTCAAAAAAACATAGTATATTAAGCCATAAAAGGTTATAAAAACGTCATAGTATAGTATGGCATAAAAATGTCAAAAAACGTCATGGTATAGTATGACATAAACTGTCAAAAAAACATAGTATATTAAGCCATAAAAGGTTATAAAAACGTCATAGTATAGTATGGCATAAAAATGTCAAAAAACGTCATGGTATAGTATGACATAAACTGTCAAAAAAACATAGTATATTAAGCCATAAAAGGTTATAAAAACGTCATAGTATAGTATGGCATAAAAATGTCAAAAAACGTCATGGTATAGTATGACATAAACTGTCAAAAAAACATAGTATATTAAGCCATAAAAGGTTATAAAAACGTCATAGTATAGTATGGCATAAAAATGTCAAAAAACGTCATGGTATAGTATGACATAAACTGTCAAAAAAACATAGTATATTAAGCCATAAAAGGTTATAAAAACGTCATAGTATAGTATGGCATAAAAATGTCAAAAAACGTCATGGTATAGTATGACATAAACTGTCAAAAAAACATAGTATATTAAGCCATAAAAGGTTATAAAAACGTCATAGTATAGTATGGCATAAAAATGTCAAAAAACGTCATGGTATAGTATGACATAAACTGTCAAAAAAACATAGTATATTAAGCCATAAAAGGTTATAAAAACGTCATAGTATAGTATGGCATAAAAATGTCAAAAAACGTCATGGTATAGTATGACATAAACTGTCAAAAAAACATAGTATATTAAGCCATAAAAGGTTATAAAAACGTCATAGTATAGTATGGCATAAAAATGTCAAAAAACGTCATGGTATAGTATGACATAAACTGTCAAAAAAACATAGTATATTAAGCCATAAAAGGTTATAAAAACGTCATAGTATAGTATGGCATAAAAATGTCAAAAAACGTCATGGTATAGTATGACATAAACTGTCAAAAAAACATAGTATATTAAGCCATAAAAGGTTATAAAAACGTCATAGTATAGTATGGCATAAAAATGTCAAAAAACGTCATGGTATAGTATGACATAAACTGTCAAAAAAACATAGTATATTAAGCCATAAAAGGTTATAAAAACGTCATAGTATAGTATGGCATAAAAATGTCAAAAAACGTCATGGTATAGTATGACATAAACTGTCAAAAAAACATAGTATATTAAGCCATAAAAGGTTATAAAAACGTCATAGTATAGTATGGCATAAAAATGTCAAAAAACGTCATGGTATAGTATGACATAAACTGTCAAAAAAACATAGTATATTAAGCCATAAAAGGTTATAAAAACGTCATAGTATAGTATGGCATAAAAATGTCAAAAAACGTCATGGTATAGTATGACATAAACTGTCAAAAAAACATAGTATATTAAGCCATAAAAGGTTATAAAAACGTCATAGTATAGTATGGCATAAAAATGTCAAAAAACGTCATGGTATAGTATGACATAAACTGTCAAAAAAACATAGTATATTAAGCCATAAAAGGTTATAAAAACGTCATAGTATAGTATGGCATAAAAATGTCAAAAAACGTCATGGTATAGTATGACATAAACTGTCAAAAAAACATAGTATATTAAGCCATAAAAGGTTATAAAAACGTCATAGTATAGTATGGCATAAAAATGTCAAAAAACGTCATGGTATAGTATGACATAAACTGTCAAAAAAACATAGTATATTAAGCCATAAAAGGTTATAAAAACGTCATAGTATGGTTAGCAATCAAATGATATAGTATAGTAAGGCTTAAAATTGTCAAAAAACATCATGGTATAGTATGGCATAAAATGTCAAAAAAACATAGTATATTAAGCCATAATAGGTTATAAAAACGTCATAGTAAGATAAGGCATTAAATGACATAGTATAGTAAGGCATAAAAATGTTAAAAAACATCGTAGTATAATATGGCATAAAAATGTCAAAAAACGTCATGGTATAGTATGGCATAAAATGTCAAAAAAACATATTAGTATATTAAGCCATAAAAGGTTATAAAAACGTTATAGTATGGTAAGGCATAGAATGATATAGTATAGTAAGGCAAAAAAGGCTAAAAAACGTCAAAGTATAGTATGACATAAAACGTCAAAAAAACATATTAATATATTAAGCCATAACAGGTTATAAAAACGTGATAATATTGTTAGGAATAAAATGATATAGTATAACAAGGCATAAAAATGCTAAAAAACGTCAAAGTATAGTATGGCATAAAAATGTAAAAAAATATCATAGTATAGTATGACATAAAATGTCAAAAAAACATATTAATATATTAAGCCATAATAGTTTATAAAAACGTTATAGTATGGTAAGGCATCGAATGATATAGTATAGTAAGACATAAAAATGCTAAAAAACGTCAAATTATAGTATGGCATAAAAATGTCAAAAAACGTCATAGTATAGCATGGCATAAAACGTCCGAAAAATATATTAGTATATTAAGCCATAAAAGGTTATAAAAACCTCTTAGTATGGTTAGGAATCAAATGATATAGTATAGTAAGGCATAAAAATGCTAAAAAACGTCAAATTATAGTACGGCATAAAAATGTCAAAAAACGTCATAGTATAGCATAGCATAAAACGTCAAAAAAAAATATTAGTATATTAAGCCATAAAAGGTTATAAAAACGTTTTAGTATGGTTAGGAATCAAATGATATAGTATAGTAAGGCATAAAAATGCTAAAAAACGTCAAATTATAGTATGGCATAAAAATGTCAAAAAACGTCATAGTATAGCATGGCATGAAACGTCAAAAAAAAATATTAATATATTAAGCCATAAAAGGTTATAAAAAACATTATAGTATGGTAAGACATCGAATGATATAGTATAGTAAGGCATAAAAATGCTAAAAAAACGTCAAATCATAGTATGGCATAAAACTTCTAAAAAACGTCGTAGTATAGTATGGCATAAAAATGTCAAAAAAAGTCATGGTATAGTATGGCATAAAATGTCAAAAAAACATAGTATATTAAGCCATAATAGGTTATAAAAACGGCACAATATGGTAAGGCACCGAATGATATAGTATAGTAAGGCAAAAAAGGCTACAAAACGTCATAGTATAGTATGACATAAAACGTGAAAAAAACATATTAATATATTAAGCCATAATAGGTTATAAAAACGGCACAATATGGGAAGGCACCGAATGATATAGTATAGTACGGCAAAAAAGGCTACAAAACGGCATAGTATAGTATGACATAAAGCGTGAAAAAAACATATTAATATATTAAGCCATAATAGGTTATAAAAACGGCACAATATGGGAAGGCACCGCATGATATAGTATAGTAAGGCAAAAATGTCAAAAAACGTCATAGTATAGTATGGTACAAATGGTCAAAAATAACATATTAGTATATTAAACCCTACAAGGTTATAAAAACGTCATAGTATGGTTAGGCATCAAATGACATAGTATAGTAAGGCCAGAAAGGCTAAAAAACGTCAAAGTATAGTATGGCATAAAATGTCAAAAAAACATATTAGTATATTAAGCCATAATAGTTTATAAAAACGGCACAGTATGGTAAGACATCGAATGATACAGTATAGTAAGGCAAAAAAGGCTAAAAAACGTCAAAGTATAGTATGGCATAAAAATGGCAAAAAACGTCATAGTATAGTATGGCATGAAATTGTCAAAAAAAAAAATTAGTATATTAAGCCATAAAAGGTTATAAAAAGGTCATAGTATGGTTAGGAATCAAATGATATAGTATTGTAAGGCTTAAAAATGTTAAAAAACGTCGTAGTATAGTATGGCAGAAAAATGTCAAAAAACGTCATGGTATAGTATGGCATAAAATGTCAAAAAAACATATTAGTATATTAAGCCATAATAGGTTATAAAAATGGCACAGTATGGTAAGACATCGAATGATATAGTATAGTAAGGCAAAAAAGGCTAAAAAACGTCAAAGTATAGTATGGCATAAAAATGTCAAAAAACGTCATAGTATAGCATGACATAAAACGTCAAAAAAAAAAATTAATATATTAAGCCATAAAAGGTTATGAAAACGTTATAGTATGGTAAGGCATCGAATGATATAGTATAGTAAGGCATAAAAATGCTAAAAAACGTCATAGTATAGTATGACATAAAACGTCAAATAAACATATTAATATATTAAGCCATAATAGGTTATCAAAACGTGATAATATTGTTAGGAATATCATGATATAGTATAACAAGGCATAAAAATGCTAAAAAAACGTCAAAGTATAGTATGGCATAAAAATGTAAAAAAATATTATAGTATAGTATCACATAAAACGTCAAAAAAACATATTAATATATTAAGCCATAATAGGTTATAAAAACGGCACAATATGGTAAGGCATCGAATGATATAGTATAGTAAGGCAAAAATGTCAAAAAACGTCATAGTATAGTATGGTAAAAATGGTCAAAAATAACATGTTAGTATATTAAGCCCTAAAAGGTTATTAAAACGTCATAGTATGGTTAGGAATCAAATGATGTAGTATAGTAAGGCTTAAAAATGTTAAAAAACGTCGTAGTATAGTATGACATAAAAATGTTAAAAAACGTCATGGTATAGTATGGCATAAAATGTTAAAATAGTATAGTAAGGCTTAAAAATGTTAAAAAACGTCGTAGTATAGTATGACATAAAAATGTTAAAAAACGTCATGGTATAGTATGGCATAAAATGTTAAAAAAACATATTAGTATATTAAGCCATAATAGTTTATAAAAATGGCACTGTATGGTAATACATTGAATGATACAGTATAGTAAGGCAAAAAAGGCTAAAAAACGTCAAAGTATAGTATGGTATAAAAATCTCAAAAAATGTCATATTATAGCATGGCATAAAACGTCAAAAAAAAAATTAATATATTAAGCCATAAAAGGTTATAAAAACGTTATAGTATGGTAAGGCATCGAATGATATAGTACAGTAAGGCATAAAAATGCTAAAAAACGTCAAATTATAGTATGGCATAAAAATGTCAAAAAACGTCATAGTTTAGCATAGCATAAAACGTCCGAAAAATATATTAGTATACTAAGCCATAAAAGGTTATAAAAACGTCTTAGTATGGTTAGGAATCAAATGATATAGTATAGTATGGCATAAAAATGATAAAAAACGTCAAATTATAGTATGGCATAAAATACCATACTATAACGTTTTTATAACGTCTTTTCATGGCTTAAGATATTAATATTTTTTTTGACTTTTATGTCATGCTATACTTTGACGTTTTTGACATTGTTTATTGCCATACTATCTATGATCATTTGATGCACTATACTCATACATATGAAATTTTTATAACCTTTAATGGCCTACATATATAACATGTTTTTTGACGTTTTATGCCATTACTATACCATGAACGTTTTTTCACATCTTTTATGCCCATTACTATTACTACACGTTTTTTATAGCATTTTTAAGCCTTACTATACTATATCATTTTTTATCCTAACAATTATTATCACGTTTTTATAACATTATGGCTGTAATAACTAATAGTTTTTTTGAACCGTCTTTTATGCCATACATATTACTATGACGTTTTTTGACATTTTTATTGTCATACCTATACTATGACGTTTTTGAGCCTTTTTGCCTTACTATACTATATCATTTGGCTCTTACCATATTTCCTTTATATAACCTATTATGGCTTAATTATAATACTTTTTTTGACATTTTATGCCATACATATACCATGACTCTTTTTGACTATTTTTCTGCCATACTAAACTAGACGTTTTTTAAACACTTTTAAGCCCTTACTATCTATATTCATTGATTCCTAACCATACTATGACGTTTTTATAACCTTTCATGGTCTTCAACAATTATACTAATTTTTTTTTTGACGTTTAT
>NW_019178772.1:0-134 GCF_002260705.1 Seriola dumerili
GCCCAGCCGGTGGCTATTTGCAGGGCTAGTGGGTTGTGTGGGGATGTGTCTGTATGGCTGGCTATTGTGATCTGGTAGTGTTGTTGTAAAATGAATATTGTGTTGTGCATCCATTGTGTTGTGTTGTTATGTAT
>NW_019178773.1:0-109 GCF_002260705.1 Seriola dumerili
GAGAAAAACAACAAAGTATGGTATGGCAAAAAAAGTGAATAAATTGCATAGTATATTAAGGCATCGAAATATCAAAAATCGTCATAATATACTAAGGGATAAAGATGTC
>NW_019178774.1:0-165 GCF_002260705.1 Seriola dumerili
ACAACAAGATGATGAGGAATAAGATGGAACTAGGTTATATTTTGTTGTGCTCACCTGTGACAGTAAAGTCTAATTAAATGATGAGCAGCAGAAGATACAGGAAGTCCATTCAACACATCGAAATATCAGCTGCTACTGACTGCAAGCCACTTCATCCAATACTGG
>NW_019178775.1:0-349 GCF_002260705.1 Seriola dumerili
ACCACAGTGCTTCATATCACTGCTACTCAGTACAAAAACTTGTACTGTATTACAGCTCACATCTCCTTACACCTGGAATAAGCCATTCTAACCAATGTTGGTATTTCTTCTGATTAAGATCTGAGATTATAATGGGAGGTCCTTTCTATGGAGCCATGCTGTTGACATCACACCTCCCATTATAAAAAGCAGCCTCTGACATTCAGTGTCTGTTGTGGCTCCATCTCGTCTTATCAGAATCATGATGGCTCGAATACTCATCACATTTGCAGTCTCGTCTCTGTGGTTTCAAGGTACAAGAACAAAAATGTATTTTTCTGCAGTGTGAGAGAGTGTACGGTTTATTAAT
>NW_019178776.1:0-139 GCF_002260705.1 Seriola dumerili
TGATGTTCCTTCTCTATTAGAATATTTCATCTGTGCTGTGTAACCTGCACGCGTGGGTATTGTTAAATCAACAAGGGGAAAAAAATGACAACGTGTCACTGGGAAGGAGTCGCTCTAAAATAAACCCGCAGAGAATCAT
>NW_019178777.1:0-798 GCF_002260705.1 Seriola dumerili
ACTTCCTGTCTGGTGCGATCTGCTCTGTTGAGCTTGATGCAATTTAGCAACAGGAGCGTCAAAAATAGAACTGCTACAGATTGATAGTGCTGCGGCGTGGTGAGCCGCTGCTGGGACGCTGCTGAGACGCGTCGCGGCGCTTCCAGTGGAAATATTAATATTGATTAGAGTGGCAGCGTTTGGCTGTGGTGACCACGGCGCTGACATTCCGCGGTGTTAACGTTGCAGGTGGAAATCCGGCATAACTGTCACTCCNCTGTCACTCCTGGTAACTGTTTGTTGGAGTGCGCAGACAGCAGTTTTATGACTGGGGTCCACTTCACGATAAGAGAGCACTTTTTTTTTTTTTGTAACCACTGGTGGCAAATAGCTTCCTCCACTACAGCATGCAGACGCAAGCGCTCGGCTACTTCAAGCCGCTGGATCCTACACTGCCAGCATTGCCAAGACCCACCCCGCTTTGCTTCTGATTGGCTAGTTAAGGCTTGCCTTGTTAGGATCAGTGTCTGGTTAGGTTGAGAGCGAGAGCTCTGTTCCTCTCATACCATTGGTAGGGGAACTTTATTACCTCGAACATGATAAACCGTATCTATAACAATCAATTAACTATTAATTTTTAATTTTTTCTCTCACAGTGTTAGGCCTGCGAACCGGCACAGTGCCGGAATACTTTAAGCCCTGCGATTCATCAACATCATTTGCCTTTATGCTTACCGATTCCCTTATTGATGCTTTCCACCTGGTTCCGGGTGCCTTACAAAACAATGACGTCACGCCTTCGCGAGATGCAGTCAGCGC
>NW_019178778.1:0-152 GCF_002260705.1 Seriola dumerili
ATCAGAATGTTTGAGTTGAGCTAATGTCTACTCAGTTGGTACGCACCCAACTCAGTCACATGATTGGCGAACATTTCATGTAACTAAAGCTAATTCTCAATTTGGAAAGACTGCATTTGGATTTAATGCTCCAGACACATGGAATAAGCTAG
>NW_019178779.1:0-187 GCF_002260705.1 Seriola dumerili
TTAGTGAAGTTTATTATGCTGGAAAAAGCTTCACACTTTTGTGAGACCTTTTTCAAGAGTATCTTTTAGAGTATTTGATGCTCCAAAGATAAATCTCATTAAAGTATTCCTTTAAGTTCAACTAAAAAGTGAAACTCCTTGAGTCAAACGTAATTAAATATTTTGTGTTTCTGCATCATATTTTGCT
>NW_019178780.1:0-129 GCF_002260705.1 Seriola dumerili
TATCTCAGATTTGGCAGCATGTATTTGTACAAAATTCGGTTCATTTGATCTCGGGTCATTACTTAGTCTATGAATAAAATTTGGTAATGGTTGATTAAAGTGGGCGTGACTTATTACAAGAATTCCAAA
>NW_019178781.1:0-120 GCF_002260705.1 Seriola dumerili
ACCCTAACCCTAACCCTAACCCTAACCCTAACCCTATGTGGATCCCATCCCAGTACAACCTGAAGACAGCAGAATGGTTTGGGCCCTGGTCTGCCATACGGCAGACTGGGGTTCGAATCC
>NW_019178782.1:0-266 GCF_002260705.1 Seriola dumerili
TTTCATTTTTGCACACAGGGAAGCCAAAATGCTGCCACACCTCCGATTTGAAACTGGTCTGTGCGTCCTCGATTTCAAAATCACTTGCCACCGCCGCCATGTCTCTCGTTCCGTATGAACCAATACCTGACAGTGACGTACGACGTTTAACACCCAGTGACGTATGACGTCCAACACGTGAAATCAAAAGTAGATTACGCTCTCTGCAGTTTATAAAGGGCATCGCGATTCATTTTTCATCTCAGCCGATTTGAATCGTCACACAT
>NW_019178783.1:0-142 GCF_002260705.1 Seriola dumerili
CACTGGGTCCCTCAAACACGGATGCTTCGTAACCAGGGCTCCCTTCGGGCTTGTGAAGGACAGGCAGTGTAGACAAAGATGCACTGTGCTAATTTGTTGAGGATGTCAGATTTTACTGCAGGATTGGTGAGTAGGGTTCCGT
>NW_019178784.1:0-364 GCF_002260705.1 Seriola dumerili
CTTATTCGTGGCCACATAATAAAATAAAACATGGATTGTTCGCCAACTAACAAGTCCCGACCCTTAATTAGTCAAAAATGATATTGGAGGATGACTCGTGGATACATAGAGTCATATACCTTATCCTGAATAAACACTCAGTGTGGGGCGCAGCCGCCCAGGTGTGAAATACCACTTATCTGCATCTACAGCGTGGCTGCAGTCCCTCCTGCCCCGGGCACCTGTCTCCTAAACTCCTGGAGTTTTTCTTTATATTGGGAGCGGGGGTTTCTCTTTGGTTGCATGCAGCCGTCCGCTGCATCGGGCTGATCTCCGTGATGGTCGTGCCGTCTCCCCGCTGCCTGCTGCCATGTAGATAGAAACC
>NW_019178785.1:0-110 GCF_002260705.1 Seriola dumerili
TACTATACTATAATTTTTTCCAAACTATACTATGATGTTTTTTGACAATTTTATGCCTTATTGTACTATCACGTTTTTTGAAAATTTTATGCCATACTATATTATGACGT
>NW_019178786.1:0-219 GCF_002260705.1 Seriola dumerili
CATAGTGTGAATGAGTTCACTCAAATATTGGTAGGGACATGCCCCTAATGTCCATATACAAACCTATACCCTCGCTGTGAAGTTTGGAACACGGGACATATTAAAGTGGTTTATGTTACAGTGACTTACCCACTGAATCTCCTCTCTGAATGGCATCTCATTGAAATCACACAGAGCTGCATAGGTATCAGAGAATCCTCCTGAGGAACACACACACAC
>NW_019178787.1:0-129 GCF_002260705.1 Seriola dumerili
CCCCCCTCCATAAGAACGGGGTTCCAACCCCAGAACCAAAATTAACCCATAGTAAATCCCACTTAATGTTACAGTATCAACATGGCAAATTATTTCTAACCTTACGCTCGTCATCCACCACCATACTCC
>NW_019178788.1:0-137 GCF_002260705.1 Seriola dumerili
CTACTGAAGTTAGCATGCTAACTAGCTAGCCCCGGCCCAGTCTTACCATCTCATCACTTTCCGATACCGAGTCATTGTAGCATTGTCCAGTCTGCCGAGAAGAAGTAGCTCTGCTCGGACGACGTATTATAGCTTCT
>NW_019178789.1:0-133 GCF_002260705.1 Seriola dumerili
TCTCTTCTTCCGTCCAAAGGCGTTTTAAAATACATTTATCCATGACACAATTTCCCAGCTTAGTTACGATAACTGAATACCAGTATAAACTACATGCTGCAACAGTCAGATAGCTTGTAGCCTCTAGCATATG
>NW_019178790.1:0-101 GCF_002260705.1 Seriola dumerili
TGTTCCATTTGCCTTGGATTTCAAGCTGAAAGTTTATGAGATAGTGACCTCTCTGAAACCCAAGTGGGTTTTTTTTTTTTTTCGTTTTTTTGTATTTCGTA
>NW_019178791.1:0-127 GCF_002260705.1 Seriola dumerili
GTGAAATTCTTAGGGGTGTGCAAAAAAAATCGATTCACATTACAATCGTGATTCTGTTTTTACCAATTCAAAATCAATTGATAAATTAAAAAAAAATCGATTCATATTTGTTTCCTGACGAGAGTTG
>NW_019178792.1:0-6633 GCF_002260705.1 Seriola dumerili
CTATTGCTTTCTTTATATGGTTTCAGATAGGATTGTCTTAAGTAATATATTTTTTTAAAGTGGTCATTTTATATTGAGTTAATGCATTAGTCATATTATTATTACACAACCACGATCAGGCCTGTAGGGTATTGAGATCTGTGTTGTAGTTTACGTTTATAATAACTTCAACTCTTTGTGTTTCAGGTGCCACAGTGAGCGCAGCACTAGATCTGCAGAAGAGAATCATCGGGGGTCAGGACTGTAAACCATGGGACCGTCAGTACCACGTCAGGCTAGTATCAACCAATAAGACACATGAGAATCTCTGTGGTGGCTCTCTGGTCAACCACCAGTGGATTCTGACTGCAGCTCACTGCTGGACGCCAGGGTGGTGAGAAAGTGACAGTTTTTACTTTTTTACTTTTTTACTTTGTGTGTCATTGTGTGATGTTCTTCTTCAAGGACTGAACCTCTCCCTTTACATGCAGGACAATGTTTGCAGATATAGGAGTGAATCCAGGTCCAAATACAAGCCAAGAAATTACAGACATTAGGGTCTTTTCGCCGGACCACGACATCATGCTGGTGAAGCTAAAGAACCTGACCCCTTATCCATACATAGCTCTTCCCAAATGTTTGCCATGTGCACCATGCCTCAAGAGGCCCAGAAAGTGAGTGAAGGATCTTTCAACATATTTCTTTTTTAACGGTTGTGTCCATATTATGTTTTGCTTATGTTACTGTTTATGTTTATCTGGACAATTATTTTGACCAAAAGCCACTAAAACAGATCAGTGAGTTTCAGCTTGTGTCAGCAGAGGCCAAACAGAGTGGAGTTCACAGGTTTGTAGGACTGAACTAGCTGCCAGTGCATTTATATTTCAGGCAGTGGATAATTTCTGCCAAACACTAATAATTATGAATAAATTTAAAAAAAGTTTGAGATGCAATCAGAGGCTGTAAAATGAAAACTTCCCACTTAAAGTCTGAAATCTCAAAATCTGAAGAAACGTAAACGACAAACAAAATTAAACAAAGCAAATAAATTCTGTTCTTTTTTTCTTTTAAGTTATTATGTTTGTCTTAAAAGAAAGGAAATAACATACATTCCAGAAGAACTTATTAAATACAATACATATGGTCTTTGTGGGCTCAGTAAAATGATGATTTTTATTCATCTTTTTATATGAAGTGTTTTTACAGTGATGCTTAAACTGTGTCTTAATTTTTTCTGTTATTTTCCAGAGGTAAAGAATTTCAGGTGGCAGGTCACGGGTGTAATGTTATCAACAGCACCAATCACTTTAGTGAGTTGTTTTTATTATTATTATTGGAATATTATAATTTATGTTTATGTGACTGCATAATTTGTTACAATTGTATGTGGTAACAATAGTTGGGTATATTTACAGTGAGCAAAGACAATAATGAATATGTCTGTTTCCTTAATTATTTAAATTATATATTATTTTTATTTTTTTGGAAAAACAAAACACGTGGAGTTTCTTGAAATAAGGCTGACAATCATGCACGGTTATTTAGAATTGTTTGTTTTTCTTTTCTTTTCTAGTGAAGCAGCATCCACAAACTCTCCAATGTGTCGATTTGCCCGTCGTTGACTGCAGGTCAATTAGAGGTAACCTGAAATATTATTATCCATACGTACCATACAACAACTGGCTCTGTGCCCATTCTCCAGTAAGGGACACCTGTCGAGTGAGTCATCATGCTTTCTAATTTCATGTTTTCTGTCATCAGAACATAAACCAGCATTTCATTCACTTGGGAAAACTGCTCATGTACATCTCTGTCTAACAGGGCGACTCAGGTGGAGGAGTGGTGTACAAGGGCAAGATTTATGCTGTTGTCAGTGGTGGTCATCCTTCATTTGCATTTGCAAAACCATGTTATTTTGTTAGAGTCTGTCCATACATTAAATGGATTCGATCTACTATTAAAAACAAACCCTGAACTTCCTGCTGAACATTCAGAATAAACATGCCACGAGATTTTGGCTCTTCAATGAATCTTGTGTGATGTTTCTTGTTTTGTTTCTTGTGTTTTTTTTTTTACCCAGAAAATGTTAAAAAAAAAAAAAGTCAACTGTGTTTATCATAATTATTCTCTAAATCTATGCAGTGGACGTAAACATCATAATTGTTTAAACTGTTGTAACACCACACATTTATCTTTAAAAGCAACAAATGTTAGATAATTATTTTATTAGGAAATTGGCACTAAATTGTTCTAAGTTCTAAAATATAATAAATATTCCATCTTCAGCCACATAAATGAGAAGAATACTAAAATTCAATTATATACATGAATCATCAGTTTTTTTTAAATTGTTTGCTTTCTTCCCTTTTACAAAGCATCATTTCAGGTGGGGATGTAAACTGATCCGTTCAGAGACTGTGTTGTAAAGTACATACACTTTTATCTTTTCATCATTCATCATCATTTCATCATTCAGTCATTCTGTTTGACACCTATCATGCCAAAACACTTGGTTGGTTGGTTGGAAAAAATCATGGTCACCAACATTAACTGTTGACCTCTGCCCCTTCACTTTCCACTGGCTCCACACACGACCTCCTGCATAGGCTATCTGTATTATATTTATGTTTCTTATGGTCACTGGCTGTTTTATTTCATGATTTCATAGTTCTCTGAAATCACAGGTGACATGCAGTGATGAGTGTGTAGTGCTATATATTAGTGGCTACAGCATCATGACACCTGAAATCTACAAATTGGCTGCAGCTGTGGCTAGAAGACATAATTTGGTTTAAGGTCTATCTGCCCTATGAACATGTGTAGTGTTACTCACATGAACAAATCGAATCATAAGATTCTCATTTCCCTCATGAACATAAATGACACCTTTAAAATTAATGTACACAATCAATGTTTGCAAACCTAGTTCCGCCCAATGCATAAAAATAACCTTGCGCCAGAAGTAAACAGCTGAATTGCCTCAAAATGAAATGGGAGAGAAAAGACGGAGGTCTCCCAAATAATTGGTAATTGTTATTTATTTCCCAAACAAGACACAAGGGGGCAGTGTAACACTACATCACCTGACATTACAACCTGTGTAAATAATCACTGCATTAGGCAAAATCCAAGTCATTTAGCAAATCTCCACTATTGTCTTACGCTTTAATCAAGACAATAGTTGAAATCTGTTCATTAAAGGAAGCTTATTGAGATCAATATCCATTTTCAGAAGAGAATATGAATTAATGATCGCTGCCAGAGTAATCAATGATAAAATAATTGTGAGTTGCGCCTGTACAGAGGTCGGTTAGAAATCAGTCTGAGGTGAGAATAAAGTTTTTCAAAAATGATGTAAAAATAAAATGAGGTTCAGTAGAACTGAATTACACATGAAATCCTTCATTTATTACAGTTTAATTAAATCTAAGGTGCAGTGCTGAGAGTTGGACAGATGAGGGCACCACATACCATTTAATTCAGCATGTTTGACCCCAGACTGTATGACAGAGTGGAACTGCAGCTGTACTCAATGTAACGTGCAGATGTATATGTTTGTTAATATAAGGTTTTATTTGATATATATTTTATTATAAGTAGGCCTACATGATAACCACATTACAAGAGCAAGTAAACTACAATATATTTAGTGCTTCTTACGATGTGCCTTCAGCAAAGTTTGTGTCGTCATCATGACGTAATGATGGGACACCTGAGAACTGCAATGGCAGCTGTGGCTAGAAGAAGGATGATGATTTGGTTTGTGGCCTATCTACCCTAACTACCCTATCAGCCCTATCTACCCCCCATCTACTCTATCAGCCCTATCTATCCTATCCAGCCCCCCTATCTACTCTATCAGCCCTATCTATCCTATCTACTCCCCCTATCTACTCTATCAGCCCTATCTATCCCCCTATCCACCCCCACTATCTACTCTATCAGCCCTATCTACCCCTATCTATCTATCTCACCCCCCACCCCTATCTACCCTTATCTATCCTATCCACCCCCTATCTATTCCTATTCTTAACTCTGCCCCCCAATCTATCTAAGTGCTGATGTCTGCTGATCTGGCTGGCTAGGCAGGTGTTCCGTTGTTCCTCCACCGGTCACTAAGGCCCGAAGGCCGGCGGGGAGGACGGGGTGGCCCCCGGGCGGACTTCACATCATATGCCGGTAGCGCTGCGCTCCCCAGTACTAAATGAATAACGCAGTTTGAGTCTATATATATAACTCGGCAGCGAAATCCGTGTCGTTCATCGTGACAAATAATTACCAAAAATTCAAGGGCCATTCTCGTGACTTGTTACGTGAACATTCGGTCCACCGACGGATATGTGTTTGAAGTGCTCATGGCCCCCCCATCCGATGCGTGAGTCCACGAGACTCTCGTTAAACAGCTTGTTGGGTGAGGGATCAGCACTCGCCGCACTTGCTGCAAAAAGGCTCGTGCTGAGGTGTCACCATTATACTGTATAATAAAAAAATGGACGTTAGGCTGCAGGGCTGAGAAGGGAAGCCAATGCGGAAGTGACTTTAGGTACAATACCTGATGGCCACTAGGGGCGGGCTCCACAAACCTCTGGCTCCAATACACACCCATTCAATAAACGCCAACGTCTCTAATAAAATACTCAGTCAATCAATTTTAAAAGTCATTTTGTGTCATTAGCTAAATGCACACCTCTCGTTCAGTGTTCCGGTGGTCCATCTGAAAATAATCATCTAATTAATGAGATATTAGGCCTTAAAATCTGTTATTTTGGGGAACGTACCTGTTTGATTGACATGCCTAGTCTGCAATGATCGATAAGCGGACGCAGTAGGTCGGGCGGTCAGTCACCGGAGGAGAGCCTGGGATGTATGTGTATCGTTAGAGTCAGTTGTGTTAAATTTTCTATTGTTTTCTCTACATTTGTCGGTAGAGGAGGAATTTTTCACCAACGTTTTTTTGTCAGTTTTTTAGTTTTAATGAGTTTTCTGTTCACAGTAATTATGGCTCTTTCTTCGGCACTAACACTGTAGAGACGCTGATGTACAGTTTTATTGGTAAGTAAATGTTCATTTTCTGAACGTCCTACAGTTTTAACGTGTATGATGCTCCTTAAAAGCTAGAGCGTTTTTTCCTACGTGTTTTGAGCGGAAAACGGGAGACAGTGAACATCCAAATAAATATTACAGTTAATGTGAATTACGGATGTACTTTGCTAACCTAGCTAACTAGCTAGCTGATAGCTTCGTGTTTGTTATGCTAACCGTACCTGGTCCCAAACATGCAAACATTTGCAGGACAAGGAGAAATATAGTTTAACAATTAACTCAGCGTCATGTTCTTAGAAAAAAATAAGTCGCTGGTAGAATTTTCCTACATGCAACAAAACATTCAGGTTCATCTCATTAACGTATTTTCCGTCTCTTCTTCTCGCTGGTATCGTATTGTATTGAGTACAATTATCTTGCACGGGTTTGTCATTTAATACTGTGAATTCATACACAACAGTCTTGGACTAAAGCAGACTGTCCTGACAGCTGATATATGTGTGTGGTTAACGGTGATTTACCATGTCTGAACTTAATTATTTGTCTTTTACTGTCATTCAAAGGTGTCCGCACTGAAAACTGAATGACCACTGGCAACAGAAGGAGGAGCTCATGTATGGACAAAGGAGACTGCATGTACTTCCTTAGCTCTGAAATGGGCTGTGGTGGTGGTGGTGGTGATGACAATGCCAAGAAAACCAATTCCAGTTCATCTTCCTTTGATGAGAGGACAAACCAGCAGTTTAGACATTTATTTTGTGAGTTATTCTCTGTCCTCAGTGTTCACAGGTTCAGTTTCTTGCCTCTTACTTCATTTCTACAGTTGTTGATAGATGATAGTAATACAAATTTTAAGAACAGAAGCTATAATTATTAAATTGGAATTAAGTGGTGGATCAACTCTAGCACAGTCACCACCTTCACAGATGAAAGTATTTATCAGTTTAACATCAAAACGTTGTTGAGTATCAAACATCTAGAACTGACTGACCAGAAGTGCAACCTGGAGAAAAACCAGACTCTTCATAGATGTGATGCTGTTTCCTCATAGGCGTATGTATTAGCCTTACACACTGTTTAGTGTGAACTGAAAATTGACAGTTAAGATTTTGAAGTGGTTGTCAGTGTAGTACAGCTCATGTACATTAGTTTTATTCATAACTTATTATAGTCATTGATTGGGTTTTTAATAAATAAACTTACTGTGATTAACTTGTACTGAGTATGTTTTTCCAAATTGACCATATGCCTCATGATGAATCTAACAGGACACGTTGCTGAATTAGTGTTTTCAGTGTTATTAAAATTGTTAAGTACATAAGACACATTAGAAAAGCACAAACTCTAGTATCTATGTTTAGATCCTTTATTGTCAGTGTTCAAGGACAGCAACATTTAAACATTTCTATTATTTTTGTTGTTGATTAAAGCCAACATAGAAATAGTCTCTTCATCAATTACAAATTCAGGAAAAACTTCCATCAACGTTTTGTGTGATTACAATACTGTGCGTGTTGCTACTGTTAAAATTCATACCAGACACGCTCCATAGTGGAGGTTCTACAGTCAGCCAGCCTTTCAGTAGGTTGTTCCTTTCATTTATTACAGTTT
>NW_019178792.1:6658-9238 GCF_002260705.1 Seriola dumerili
AAGCCCAATAAATTGTACGCCAGGGAAAAGGCATATTTGTAACTAATATACTAGTGAATAATTATTAAACTAACATGACTTTTATTAAAACAATAATAAGATGGATGGCCAAGCAACAGCCTCAAGGTACTGAGAATGAGTAGTCTGTGTTTGTTGGTTTTGAAAATGGCAGCTTTCCTAACTCAGAGTGTACAAATGGAACCAATGAATCAACAGTAGGACACAAGACACAGCATGCCCATTATTGTGCATAGTTATTTTTTAGGAGAGTGAGAGAGCAGATATTGTATACATAGAGTATATGTTGAACAGTATATTTAAATAAAAATGAAAAAACCCCAAAACATTTTTTAAAAATCCCGATCGTGAGTATGCATCTAATAATGCAGAGGTTATGTACAGTAGGGGGAGTAGGGGAAAGCTGCCATTTTCAACCAACACAAAACGCAGACCTACTCATCTCGTCCTTGATGGCTGTGTGCTTGGCGCCAATCTTTGATTTAGGTTTAATAAAAGTCATTGCTTAGTTTAATAATTATGCACTATATAATGAGAGTTACAATATGCCTTTTTTTCTGGCGTACAATTTATGTTCTGGAGCTTATGTGCTGAATCAATTTAATATAGCTTAAAGGATAAGTTCACCTAGAACGTTGAGTTTCATGTTGTGGCTTTGTTTTTCTTCCAAAGAGTCCATGTAGCCAGTCCTGCAGCGAAAATACTGTTGGAAATGGCCGTCAAAATTGCGACCGACACGAAAACGTCCATAAAACTAAAACAAAAACTTTGTAAAATTCCTCTATATTGCTCATCCGCGACAATCCAAGTGTCCTGAAGTGGGAACATCCAGAAGTTTACTCGCAACGACGTTATTTAGTACATGTTTATTAGCCGAAAACGGTGGCTATGGTCCAGCCAAGCCCGGAATGCGCAGAGGCAGCTTCTTCATGCATATCACAGATAGATCTAATCTCTAATAGCTCTGGGCCAAGGACGAAAATTCAGTGTGAGAAATGGGGTGTGGCGTGAGAGCGTGTGAAAGTGATTTCAAATGATGTGTCTCACGGCCAAATGCGTGAAGAGTTGGCCAGCCTTGACCAGTATATGGTGACACCTCATCAAGCACGTGCTGAGTCCCTCACCAACAAGCTGGTTTAAAACCGAGAGTCTCGTGGACTCACGGCCATCGGGTGGGGCCATGAGCACTTCAAACACATACTCCGTCGGTGGACCGATTGTCACGTAACAATCACGAGAATGGCCCTTGGAATTTTGGTAATTATTTGCTCACGATGACGACACGGATTTCGCTGAACCGAGGTTGTATATAGGACCTCAAACTGCTTATTTATTTAGTTGGGGAGCGCAGCTACCGGCATATGGATGGGTGGAGAGTCCGCCGGGGCCACCCCGTCCTCCTCCGCCGGCCTTCGGGCCTTGGGGACCGGTGGAGGACGACGGGAACACCTGCCTAGCCAGCCAGATCAGCCGAATCACCACTTAGATAGATTGGGTGGCAGAGTAGATAGGATAGATAGGGGGGGGTGGATAGGAAGATAGGGGGTAGATAAGGTATAGATAAGGGGGTAGATAGGGGGGGGGTGAATAGGAATAGATAGGGGGTAGATAGGGCTGAGTAGAGTAGATAGTGGGGGTGGATAGGGGGATAGATAGGGCTGATAGAGTAAGATAGGGGGAGTAGATAGGATAGATAGGGCTGATAGAGTAGATATGGGGGGGTACATGGAATGATAGGGCTGATAGAAGTAGAGGGGTAGATAGGATGAGTAGGGCTGATAGAGTAGATGGGGGGTGAGATAGGGCTGATAGGGTAGTATAGCGGTAGTAGAGTGTAGGCCACACCAAATCATCATCCTTCTTCTTAGCCACAGCTGCCATTGCAGTTCTACAGGTGTCCCATCATTAGTCATGATAACCAACACAAACTTTGCTGAAGCCACATCGTAAGAAGCACTAAATATATTTGTAGTTTACTTGACTCTTGTAATGTGGTTATCATGTAGGCCTACTTATAATAAAAATAATCAAATAAAACCTTATATTAACAAACATATACATCTGCACGTTACATTGAGTACAGCTGCAGTTCCACTCTGTCATACAGTCGGAAAAGATGCTGAATTAAATGGTATTGTGGTGCCCTCATCTGTCCAACTCTCAGCACTGCACCTTAGATTTAATTCATGATAACCACATTACAAGAGCAAGTAAACTACAATATATTTAGTGCTTCTTACGATGTGGCTTCAGCAAAGTTTGTGTGGTTATCATGACGTAATGATGGGACACCTGAGAACTGCAATGGCAGCTGTGGCTAGAAGAAGGAACAGTTTTGATTCACACTGTCTTAACAAATACAAATGTCTTTGCCACAAGCACAACTTGTTTTCACATGCACAAAGTTGAATTTTTCATTCAGATTTATTTTCCAGGTTTACTAAGGTTGATTTCCAACTACAAATTGGAATTATTTGTAAACATGACTTTATAAGCTCAAAATCATTTTGAGCCTAATTTGAACCGGGGGCTAAGTCGGGGGCTAAGTCGGGGGCTAAGTCG
>NW_019178792.1:17186-20998 GCF_002260705.1 Seriola dumerili
TTTTTTTTTTTTTTTTTTAATCTTTATTGGTAAAACAGTTACAAAGAGAACAGAGGGTGTGGGGGGTAGTTTGCTAGCATTAGCAGCTAGCATTAGCATTATCATTTTTTCTTTTTTAGTCTTTATTGGTGAAACAGGGACAAACAGAACACAAGGGGGGTGGGGGGCTAGATTGCTAGCATTAGTAGCTAGCATTAGCATTAGCATTTTTTCTTTTTTAGTCTTTATTTGTGAAATGGGACAAACAGAACACAAGGGGGTGGGGGGCTAGATTGCTAGCATTAGCAGCTAGCATTAGCATTAGCATTTTTTCTTTTTGGTCTTTATTGATGAAAAGGGACAAATAGACAATGAGGGGGGTGGGGGGCTAGATTTCTAGCATTAGCAGCTAGCATTAGCATTAGCATTTTTTCTTTTTGGTCTTTATTGATGAAAAGGGACAAATAGAACACAAGGGGGTGGGGGGCTAGATTGCTAGCATTAGCAGCTAGCATTAGCATTAGCATTTTTTCTCTTTGGTCTTAATTGGTGAAAAGGGGCAAGCAGAACACAAAAGGGCTGGGGGGGTATATGCTAGCATTAGCAGCTAGCATTAGTTTTTTTTGTCTTTGTGAAAAACAAGGACAAACAAGGTGACAATGGCGGGCTAGCTTGCTTTCATTTTTCATGTATGAATTTAACGATTTCACAAGAGTGCTAAATAACAAGTAGGAGGGGGGCGCTAGCTGGCATTAGCAGCTGTGACAACCAGACAATAATTGTGAAAATAACAATGACATTGCTAACAATGATATATAATAGCTGCAATAAATGATAATGATGATAACAGCATTGGTCATTGATTAATGAATTCGATGATTTCATTATAAGATTGCAAAATAACAAGTGGGGGGGCCAGCTTGCTAGCATTAGCAGCTAGCATTAGCATTAGCTTTTTTATCTTTATTGGTTAAAAGGAACAAACAGAACACAAAGGGGGTGGGGGCTAGCTTGCTAGCATTAGCAGCTATCATTAGCATTAGCATTATTTTTTTGGTCTATATTGGTGAAAAGGGGCAAACAGAACACAAAGGGGTGGGGGGTTAGCTTGCTAGCATTAGCTGCTAGCTTTAAGTTTTTTTGTCTTGGTGAAAAACAAGGACAAACAAGGTGACATGGGCGGGCTAGCTTGCTTTCATTTTTCATGTATGAATTTAACGATTTCACAAGATTGCTAAATAACAAGTGGGGCGGGCTAGGTGGCATTAGCAGCTGTGACACCCAGATAATAATAAGTGAAAATAACGATGACATTGCTAACAATGATATATAATAGCTGCAATAAATGATAATGACGATAACAGCATTGGTCATTGATAAATGAATTCGATGATTTCATTACAAGATTGCAAAATAACAAGTGGGGGGGCCAGCTTGCTAGCATTAATCAGCCATCTTGCTGGCATTGTTCACTGATGAATGAATTTAACAAGCTATTAGATTGCAAAATAATGTAGTAATAACGTAATGTAATAATGTAAAAAAGTGAGTACTTTCTAAATGCACTGTATGTGTAACTGATATATCTGTCCAACAGCCATTTCTAGTATTCTTTCCCAACGGGTGCCTCCCACCAGGGAATTTCTCTAGGATGAGGTTTAATTCAGGTAGGATACATGTTCTTACAGCTGCTTTCACACCACTGCTGTGATATTAACATTTGAAACCTTTCTGTCTCTCTCTCCCTCCAGGCGACACAGAGGCGCCACCTCAGCGGCACTCAGGACCCAGCAGGTGTGCAGCTGTACACAGAGACTGGTAGACTGACAAAGGGCGGGGTCAGCCTTGCAGTTTCCACCTTAACCAGTTCATCCCAGGTACATGTGTGTGTCTCATAGCTTGTGATTAAGTATATTGTGTATTATCATTTCATGCAAACATGAAATTCATTTTTGATCCAAAACCTTTTTTGTCAAGCCAGTGCCAGGTATTTCCAAGCTCCCGGCAACACCTGCCAGACAGAGCAGGACAAATAGCGAGTTGTCTTCCCTCCCAGATACCAGGAGAGGCAGCGACAGGGAAGAACACCTGTCCTGGGAAGGAGAGTCTCCAGAGGTGAGATTTCATCGTCAAAGTATCAGTTTCCTCTCAATAACTTGTCAGATCTATATTAAACACCACTGCCTCTCTGATTATCGTTTCAGCGTCTCTTGGACTGAACTCAGGCCCTGCAAACTGGGCCAGTGTTAGCCGCCTCGTGGAGGCCATATGCAACCAGCTCTGCCGTCTTCACCCGGTGGCCACGTCATTCAGAGCGATCTTGAGGACTTGGTGGTCATTTGTTCTCAAGGATTATGTGGCCATTAGAGAAACAGTGCTAGCCAGCCCGAGGTTAATGGCTCAGACCAACATCCAGCTCTTTGAATTGAATTGAGGACCAGTGGTAAAAGTTTGTCATAAAGACTGTGTTGGTGATTCTGTGATTTAATCTTTTAATGAAAGAGGCTGGAAAATCCGTAGACAGTCTGTATGTCTGCTGTGTTCCAGGTGCTGGCCAGACACTCTCCTTCAGGAAAGGGCTGTCCTTGTACAGGTGGACAAGGACAATCTTCAATGTGCCCCGGAGGAGCAAGCCTGGCACGCTCATCCAGTGCTGATCCTCTCCCTCGTCCAGCGCCAACTCCCCTCTCTGTTGCTGAGCTTCTACCTCCTCTGCTGGAGACTAACCTTCCCCGGGACGAAGCGCTACAAAGGAAAGAGGAGCGCGGCCCCAAGCTGCCTGTGGCAAGAGCGGGGCCATCTGCCTGAGAAAAAACTGACATACCAACATACCATACATCTGCAGCAAGTGTGGCCAACACCCATAAAGATTGACCTGACCTCACTCACATTGCAGGTGGTTGTCAAACACTGTGATTGTTGGTGGGGAAACTGTGGAGGATGAAAGAGTGAAGAGAAGACAGGAGGACACTTTTCTATCTTCATATTATAACTTGTAATTCTGAACATTAGTTATTATTATTATATTTTTATTTGTTGCATTTGGAGTGGTGTTTTTGTGTCACACGTGAGATGATATCAGTCCAGTTTTCCTTCTTTTAGCTCGTGTTGGTCTCCACCAAGCTATGAGCGCGAAATCTGTCGTACGGTACAAGTGATGGATGTGCGCATACGATTGAGACACTAGATTCGTCACATAGTGACCGCTATCGACAGGGTGGAGCCCTGAGAGAGATCATCGTTTCACACCTGTACCTCCAAGTTCTATTATAAGTATATATGATACAGTTATGGTGGCAACAGGAGTGACTCACTATCAACTTCTTGAGCGACAAAAGTTGGTGTTACAAGATGAGACGGACTGTTCGGGCATCATGACACTCCAGCACCAGTTCACGAGTTGACCTTTTAAAGGGCAATCTGGCAGCCATGTATTCTGCCCCATTAACTCCCATACCTATCCTGTTCAAAGGAATGCATTTAATTAACGTGCTGTATATTGGTAAACTTTAAATTAAAGGGCTGATTTCGTTTTAGCATTTGTAAGTCTCATTGATTTTTAATTTGAATTCATATGTATGTATTAGGTGAACCTGGATGAAACTAATGCATATATGGAACAAGGCCTTTTCATAAATTCCTTCCAGAGAATATAATGTTCAGTATTGCTGAAATCTTTTTTGAAATTTGGTTTATTGTAATGGTCAGTTGTGGAGGCTGGGTGGTAATGTTTAAGTGTACTGAGAATGTCTAAAGTTTGTCAAGTCCAATTCCTAATAAATGGGATGGACAAAAAAATAGAAACACCCTCTCAATAAAAGGAGAGTGGTTCA
>NW_019178792.1:25017-75991 GCF_002260705.1 Seriola dumerili
CAGTAGGTCGGGAGGTCAGTCACCGGAGGAGAGCCTGGGATGTATGTGTATCGTTAGAGTCAGTTGTGTTAAATTTTCTATTGTTTTCTCTACATTTGTCGGTAGAGGAGGAATTTTGCACCGACGGTCTTTTTGTCAGTTTTTTAGTTTTAATGAGTTTTCTGTTCACAGTAATTATGGCTCTTTCTTCGGCACTAACAGACTGTAGAGACGCTGATGTACCGTTTTATTGGTAAGTAAATGTTTATTTTCTGAACGTCCTACAGTTTTAACGTGTATGATGCTCCTTAAAAGCTAGAGCGTTTTTTCCTACGTGTTTTGAGCGGAAAACGGGAGACAGTGAACATCCAAATAAATATTACAGTTAATGTGAATTACGGATGTACTTTGCTAACCTGGGCAGTTGGCTAGCTAGCTGATAGCTTCGTGTTTGTTATGCTAACCGTACCTGGTCCCAAACATGCAAACATTTGCAGGACAAGGAGAAATATAGTTTAACAATTAACTCAGCGTCATGTTCTTAGAAAAAAATAAGTCGCTGGTAGAATTTTCCTACATGCAGCAAAACATTCAGGTTCATCTCATTAACGTATTTTCCATCTCTTCTTCTCGCTGGTATCGTATTGTATTGAGTACAATACACAATGTATAGAAGAACATTATCTTGTAGGCGTTTGTCATTTAATACTGTAAATTCATACACAACAGTCTTGGACTATAGCAGACTGTCCTGACAGCTGATATATGTGTGTGACTAACTGTGATTTGCCATGTCTGAACTTAAGTATTTGTCTTTTACTGTCATTCAAAGGTGTCCACACTGAAAACTGAATGACCACTGGCAACAGAAGGAGGAGCTCATGTATGGACAAAGGAGACTGCATGTACTTCCTTAGCTCTGAAATGGGCTGTGGTGGTGGTGATGATGATGATGATGCCAAGAAAGCCAATTCCAGTTCATCTTCATCTGATGAGAGGAAAGACCAGCTGTTTAGACATTTGTTTCGTGTGTTATTCTCTGTCCTCAGTGTTCACAGGTTCAGTTTCTTGCCTCTTACTTCATTTCTATTGTTGTTGATAGATGATAGTAATACAAATTTTAAGAACAAGAGCTATAATTATTGCTACCGTTAAAATTCATACCAGACACGCTCCATAGTGGAGGTTCTACAGTCAGCCAGCCTTTCAGTAGGTTGTTCCCTTCATTTATTACAGTTTAATTAAATCTAAGGTGCAGTGCTGAGAGTTGGACAGATGAGGGCACCACATACCATTTAATTCAGCATGTTTGACCTCAGACTGTATGACAGAGTGGAACTGCAGCTGTACTCAATATAACGTTCAGATGTATGTTTGTTCATATAAGGTTTTATTTGATATATTTTTATTATAAGTAGGCCTCCATGATAACCACATTACAAGAGCAAGTAAACTACAATATATTTAGTGCTTCTTACGATGTGGCTTCAGCAAAGTTTGTGTCGTCATCATGACTTAATGATGGGACACCTGAGAACTGCAATGGCAGCTGTGGCTAGAAGAAGGATGATTTGGTTTGTGGCCTATCTACCCCTCTAACTACCCTATCAGCCCTATCTACCACCCTATCTATCCTATCCATCCTATCTACTCTGCCACCCCATCTATCTAAGTGGTAATTCGTCTGATCTGGCTGGCTAGGTGGGTGTTCCTTTCGTTCTCTACCAGTCCCCAAGGCCCGAAGGCTGGCGGAGGAGGATGGGGTTCCCCCGGCGGACTTCCACCCATCCATATGCCGGTAGCTGCTCAGCACGTGAGCACGTGCTTCACCTCAGCATGAGGCTCGTACTGTGAAAAAACTGAAGGGCTCTGACCACTTTCTGAATGCACTGCACATATAAAAATGATGGGTGAGGCCTACATTTTTATATAATCTAGATGGCCAGTTCTGCAGGATGGGTTAAGCTCAAATTCCAATCTAGTTTGATATTGCACTTAGATGGTGAATATTCATAGATAATATTGCTTTTCTGTAGTACCTGTAATACATGTCAACGTACTGTAATCAAAATGGTTATAAGCAAAAGCTTGATATGCACTTGTCTTATTAAGCCAGTCACACTGAGCTGTGGTGTATTAAAATGCTCCAGATTTCAAAATAACTTCTGTGTGGTGGAGTGAGTTAACACAGTCTTTTCTGGGTTTGATGACTGTGTTACTATTTATGGAAATTCAGTCAGTCCAGATTCTGACAGAAAAGCTTGTCAACTCTTCGTGTTTATGTAGCATGTAGTAAACAGGAACTCGCTGAAAACTGCTGACGAGTACATAACAGAGAACAAACACCTAGATTGCTGTAACAGCCTCCCTCTGGGCTGTGAACTTTGCCCACAATTACAGTAAGGTGTGTGTGTGTGTGTGTGTCTCAGCAGTCCAGTGGAGCTGAAGGTCCAGTACTGGTTCACTGTGTTGACTCATCTCGAATCTGTTGTCTTCAGGATGGATCTGTTTTGTCTCGTGTTGTGTGTGCTGCTGTCTGTCACCAGCTGCTCCGCTAACAAAGGTAAAACCTTTCTTTTCTGTTTATGTGAATATGAAGTCGTATGTTGAAGCCTGTGTTTATGTATGTGCTTGTGTGTTTCCCAGTCAAGTAAAAAACAATGACGGCAAAATCCTACTGTGATCCAAACCTGTACCAATAACTTTTATTAAATCTCTTTCATATTCATCTGCCTTGCACTTATGTAATTTTCTACCATCACATGTAAAATTACAACTTCTCTCAAGTAGAACAACTTTTCCGCTAAATATTTTCACTTTATACACTGTGTTTTTCTCAGTCTTATCAACATCTCAGCTCTCTTCTCCACATTACTGAAAAATGTTAAAAGTGGCCCAAGATGAAGGTCAAATATAGATTCAGGAGAACTAGGTGTTCATCACAGTAAAACTAATGCTTGTCTTCAACATGGCTCAAAAAAGGAAAACAAAATGAAAACGTGTAGTGTACTACAACAAGCAGACATACAGCAGATACAGAAGAAAACACATGGAGACCAAAGGAAAAAATATAGCCTTGTACTTATCATGTGCTGTCAGATAAGTACACTAATCAGTTCCCACTTTATTACACCACACATCAGTTTGTACTGAGTCATATCTATCACCTAATTCAAAGCTTCCATATTTGATCTTTAATGGTCTGCTTGTAAACATGTCTCCCATCAGCAAAGACAGTGAGTGTGACATTATTACATGAGCACTCAGTACTCATGGATCAGACCACACCTATCTTTAAATGCAGCCTGTACAGACATATAAACACCTGCCAAAGTACTAAGAACTGGCTCTGTGGTAGTTCCTTCTACAGTAGGTGTCTCCAGGACATTTTACCATGACACACACACACACACATACACATACACATACACATACACATACGCATACGCATACACACACACACACACATACACATAACACACTAGGGGAAAACAATACAGGGCATGCTGTCCTGGCGTGAAACTACTATGTGATATGCACTGACACTCAAAACAATGTAATATCAATTAGCTGGTGTAATTACATCATTCTGAACAATATCATTTAAATAGCATATTTTAAGTGTGTGTGTGTGTGTGTGTGTGTGTGTGTGTGTGTGTGTGTGTGTGTGTGTGTGTGTGTATGCCTTCATTCAGGTGTGCGGACTGGCATGCAAGTGGCAACAGGATCTCACTCAGTGACTCTTCAGCCCTGGCTGGTGGGTCTAACAGCTGTGGTCGTCTTCCTCCTCATCCTCTTCACCATCCTGGTTGTTCACAGATTCCTTAAGAAGAACAGGTCTGCCACACATACGCGCGCACACACACACACACACACACACAGACTAAGTGACGAAAAAACTGTCCTTAACTTTACCCTGTAAAAGTTAAAGCTAATGTCAAAGCAGACGTTTGGGGAGATTCTGAGCATTAATGTCACATATTGTATTTCGGGACAGGTGACGCTACAGATTTTGTTTGGTGTTCTCTACAACCATTATAGTCTTGCATCAGGACACATCTAACCAGTTTGCTTGTTGTCGTCCTGTGTTGCAGGGAGGATGAAGATGGATTTGATTATGAGCAGGCTGTAGAGATGGATGGAGGTGATATTAAACAAACCAGTCTGTAAAAAAACCCCAAAACAACAAAGTCAGCTGCTCACGTCTGACAGGTCCACCTGTACGCTTGTCACTGAAGAATATGGCTGCATTAAATTCACTGTCGGCTTTTGTTATGAAAAGACTGTCAAATTGAGTTCGGTGAGAGTCGTTAACAGTGTCTGGTGTTTTAATTATATTAAATTTGAAGTGGTCTGAACTGAAATGGAAAAAGAAAAATCAAATGGTGGTTTGCTTTTAATTTTAAAATACAGAAATACATTTTTTTTTAAACGGCTTCTGTTGGTTTCAGCTCTCATAAATGATAAAAAAAAATAAGACTCACACCTGAACTGTACTTTTGGAAAATGTAGCTTATGAATGCAAATGAACTCATGTTGTTATAACAACCATTGTTCAAATCCACTGATGATCCCAAAGTTTCCAAAGATTTCCAGTCGCTCTGGGAAAATCAAATCAAAAATGTTGCACCGGACATTTATGGAAAGATGCAAATATATATAAAATACATGGATTCTGCTGTTTGACTCTTGTGTCACCACCAGAGGTTCCCATAACATGGATAAACAACACAGACATATTCAACAGGGTAGTATTTACCCGTCAGCACTACCTTGATATTACAGTGCTACAAAGACAAAGACAAGGGAATGTCAAGCTATTAAAAGATTTATTTTTTATTCTTATTGGTTTTGTTGATTTTCATTATTGTATTAGTTCAATCATGGTTTACATTTGCGCTGCACTACAATCATCTGTTTTTCGCTGCACTACAATCCCCCATATGAACTTGTACATTTCATAAAGCTTGGAATTATTTTCCCCCCACATGGATTAGTTTCAACAAATGCTGGATGTATAAAATATAAACAAACTATTACCAGATGTGAATCACACACTGTGGTCTTCGCAGTCACCTGATCTGAACTCAGGTGAAACACCTATGGGAGACGTTATTAGACAATCGCTCTCCACCGACATCAGTAAAACACAAAATGAGGGAAAATCTTTACAAAAAATGTTGTTCATCCACTGACTTGGAGAATCTGTGACAAGAAGCACTGAAGCTGTTCTGCAGACACCACCTTGTCTTTATGTCATTTGTCACTCACCTGTTTACCTGGTTAGACACTGCTGCTCGCTCCAGTAAAAGAACTGTAATACTTCACCATGATAATAAAGTTCATCTTAATTTATGTCTTTTAATTAAGTTCTTTTTTTTTTCACATGTAGTAGGGTTTTGTTTTCAAAACTTTCAGTTAAATGGGGATCTACTCCTGAACTTGGTACCACTCTTACAGCCATGACACTTTTCAGGCTCTGCTCTCAACAGCATGTTAAACGTACATCATCAGATTACAGCTGTCTGATATTGCCGACTAAATTCAGCTGCTTAAAATCATCTAAAATACATATATGCAGACAGTTTTTATGGAAAGTGTGTGAGGTCTGTTCAGGGACTTGAGGTGTGTGTGTGTGTGTGTGTGTGTGTGTGTGTGTGTGTGTGTGTGTCCTGTAATTTTCTCTCTTTATGTCCTGTTGTTCCTGTGGAACAACACTGTGATTGGCAGGGAGCTCCTGTGTTTAAGCCTGATTGGCTGGATGTTTACACCTCTGAGGGAGGTTAAGTGGCTCATTAACTGAGGGGGTGGGAGCCTGGAGTTGATTGATCGGACTACTAATTACAAGATTGTGTTTTAGTTCATGTGCATGTTTGTGGGGGGACGTGGGCTGTTTCACATCGCTAGACCTTTAACAAGTTTCAAACTTCTCCACTCCTCTCGTTTCCTCTCCTCCCTTGTTTCCTCTCCTCTTCTCCCTTGTTTCCTTTCCTCTCATGATTCCTCTCTTCTCGTTTCCTCTCCTCTCCTCTGTCTCCTCTCCTCTCATGAGTCCTCTCATTTCTTGTTTCCTCTCCTCTCCTCTGTCTCCTCTCCTCTCATGATTCCTCTCTTCTCGTTTCCTCTCCTCTCCTCTGTTTCCTCTCCTCTTCCTCTCCTCTCATGATTCCTCTCTTCTTGTTTCCTCTCCTCTCCTCTGTCTCCTCTCCTCTCATGATTCCTCTCATTTCTTGTTTCCTCTTCTCTCCTCTGTTTCCTTTCCTCTTCCTCTCCTCTCATGATTCCTCTCTTCTTGTTTCCTCTCCTCTCCTCTGTCTCCTCTCCTCTTCCTCTCCTCTCATGATTCCTCTCTTCTTGTTTCCTCTCCTCTCCTCTGTCTCCTCTCCTCTCATGATTCCTCTCATTTCTTGTTTCCTCTCCTCTCCTCTGTTTCCTCTCCTCTTCCTCTCCTCTCCATAAATAATGATGCTGGTAAAGGCAGGACTAAAACAGCAGCGAGACATTTGGTGGAGGAGTCCTGACCTTCTCCTCAGTGGGCTGTGGTTGGTCTGATCCAGAGTCCTCAGGCCCTCAGCTGTGAGGCTCTCTCTCTGTGGGCTGACATAGACACTAACCTGACCACAGTGTCACCACACCCTGAAAAACCACCGGTCCTCTGTGTAAAGGTTCCCTGTTGAGGGTAGAGAAGCATTGTAAATATCTTGATTTACAAAGCACTATTCTTTGTTGAGCAGTAAAATGACTCATATCAGTGTTTTTCTTTCTCCCTCCCGTCTGTCCTCCCTCTCCCAGTCACCTGGCTCCCACGTCCACCTGTGGCTCAGGAGGTAGAGAGGGTTGTCCACTAATCACAAAATTGGTGTTTCATTTCCCAGCTCTGGTCATAAAGCACTGAATGTATGGAGGGGTGAAAGCTTTGAGAGATTGACAATACTAGAAAAGTACAGTCCATTTCCATTTACCTGATCACCAGTTTGTTCCTGTCCCTGCCTGCCAAGAGGCTTTTATAATCACCTCATCTTCTAATAAAGCCACTTCATGACGTTTGCCTGCCTGCATGTGCTCTGAACCTCAGTTGTGACAGGTCATGGTTTAGTCAGATTTAGCCACAGAAAGTACTGGATAAGTTTAGGTTAAGGCCCGGTTCTAGACTGCTTTGATTGGGAGAACATTAAGAGATGTTGACTGGTTACTAACTGCCAGACTTCAAGACTCGTTACTGGGCTACTCTGAGCGTTATTTAGGACTGTAAGCTATAACATGCACTGTTTTATGTTACCTAAAACTAAAGTCATAGAATCTAATAATACATAAGCCCATAATGTATTTAATTTGGAATTAATTTGGTTGATTTCGGTGCTGTCCTCATATGGAAACTGATACACCTGGCAGCCTAAAGATGCTCTTCAATTTAATAGTTTCATCATATATTATTATCATTATTATCACCATAACATGTTTTATCCCTCTCCATTTTAAAAATGTAACACGTTTACTCAGAGACATTTTAACTGACTCATTTTATACTTTTATCTGAGAATTTTTTACACAGTGATTTTACTTCTGTAGTAAAATGTCTTTTCAGCAACAGTAGTTCATGACCGTTGACGTACTGACGTGTTGACGTCAGTGTAGTGTCTCATCTCCAGTCTGTGGAGTTATTGTTACTGGTGGAGTTTATTGCTGCTCTGTCTGAACACAGTTAAAGTCGCTGTTTTCCTCATTACGGTTACTAACTACCTGCTGTACATTTAAACTTACACTAGTTCTGCTCTAGCACCCAGAGCTCTCTGCTCCTTTTAACAACTTTCACTAATTGAGCAGCTGTTTACATGCTATTCAGATGCTAGTTACTTTAGCTTAGCAGCTAGCGCTAGCTTCTCTCTGTCTCTCGCTCAGTGTGTCTTGAACCAGCAGATGAACTTGTTCATCAGAGTGTGGTGTTGTTGTAACTTCAGTGTGGAGGATTGTGATGTTTACTACAGCTCCAGTGATGTCCGCTGTCTTACCCTCGACACACAGCTCCACTCCTTAACCGCACCGTCTGTGTACACAGCAGCCTTCAGCGTGATAGGCTGTTACTCGTGATGTCTAACCAATCAGATGGTGCTGTGGGCGGGACACTGCTCCAGACCTTAGCGTGCTGACTATAGACTATAGACAGGCGGCTGCATCTGAGCCAAAGTAGCGCATTTTTAAATCGGTTTTCGGTAAAATAAATAAATAAATAAATAACGATACCAATAATTGGAAAATGCTGAATATCCCTACTTTTCAGTTATTTTTTAAATTTTGGGACGAGGCAGGACGAGTTGGTGGGGGGTTGCCTTTTTCCTTGAGAGGATAATCTTGAAGGGCTGTTGTACTGAGATGAAACTGTTGTTAAGAGTTTTGCTGTGTTAGACTAAAAACTGCTCTAATAATGAGTCACAGCATAGTTTTGATGTCTGTTATGAGAAAGGTTGGAGTAGATTTTAGTGCTGTATACTTGGTGTGTTTTTAAGTTCGCAAGCAAACTACTGTTCTAGTTATGTAGATATAGCTATTGTCTGGAATTAGTTATCAAGGGTGAAGGGTTGCATACGACGTGTCCATAACACTATTTTGGGAGGACAGAATTGTCCCTACCAATATTTGAGTGAACTCGTTGGCACAACGTTTGCAGTGAAGTCATATTAGATCATTCCGATGCGGGTTCAGTTCCAGGCATGGGCATGGTATCGTTATTTTTTTTTAAACTGATTATCGATAAAAATGAATTAATCGTAAAATGTGCTACTTTGCCTCTGATGTAGCTGCCTGTCGAGATCTGTAGTTTCAACTCATGTCCCGCCCACAGCTCCATTTGATTGGTCAGAAGTCACGAGTAACAGCCTATCACGCTGAAGGCTACTGTGTACAGGACGGTCACAGACGAAGGTAGCGCCGGTTAACAAGTGGAGCTGTGTGTAAAAGGTAAGACAGCAGACATCACTGGAGCTCTAGTAAAAATCACAATCCTCAACACTGAAGCTACCACAACACCACACTCCGATGAACAAGTTCATCTGTTGGTTCAAGACACACCGAGCGAGAGAGAGAGAGAAGCTAGCGCTAGCTGCTAAGCTAGCTTCAAGTTTATTAAAACAATATACATATAAAATTCTATATGGTTAGGTATGTTTCTCTTTTTAATTTCTCATTAAGTTTAAACATGTCTACCTTCTCATTCTGGGAAACTGATCTCAGTCTTTTGGACTCTACTGTTTATAATATCAATATATATTGACAAGTTTTGTGTAACATATGTCTAAAATATAAGTATACATACGTAAACATACATATTTGTATCTGCTAGCCATATACTGTATATCAATATATATGAAATTGTCAATTTCTAATAGGTTTACTTATATATTTATATATATTTGTATTCATTGAACAGAGGCGACCTGCTGTAATCTTTGTAGCGGTCCACTCTCATATTCTGGATCAGATTCAAAATCAATGTGCAGATTTGAGAAATTGTCTTTCCCATTCGGTTCCCATCGTTACATAGATTTAGTTACTGGTTACTTAGTTTTACAGTTTGCTCAGAACCTCCACACCTGTAAGAGGGTGAGACGGCTGCTCCGCCCCAGCTTCGGCCAATCAGAAGAACTTGGGCAATTAAGGAGGCCTGAGTTAACATTGCCTGTTTCAGTCAGAGCAAAACAAGCAGTTTGAGATAAATAAATAATGTTTTATACTATGTAAAAAAAAAAACTGGGGCTGTAAACACATCTCCTCTTACTTACTCATTGAGAAATCTGGATCAGGCCTTGTGCCCCGCCCACCACCTGCTTGCTCCAGGTGGATAGGTGAAAGAGCAGAGAGTATGAAGATGGTTAGAGGAGGAAACATCAGAGAGACTCAGCCACATGTTTGAGCCTGTTGTTTGTTAGCTTGTAATTGGCAGTGGCTGACACAGTGTTAGCAGTTGTGCTAATGCTAACTCTCTCTCTCTCTGTACTGACAAGATTTCAGGTTTCTTTAGCCCCGCCCCCTGTCCCCACAAGTTGACAGGAATGGTTCGTTTGGTTTGTGACGTATGAAACCCTGGCTGTCTGAATCTGTTTTCATGAGACAGTCATTGGTTCACTGCAGTTCAAGCTGGAAACACTCAGTCCTGGTGTTGATGATTATTTTACTCATCATATGTCTTGTATTAAAAAACATCATATGGATGTTAAACAGGGTGAAACACAGTCCAGTCTTTATCCTGCTAATAGTTCAGTCTAATGTAACTCAGGCCATTTCACAAAAATAAAGACTGACTCATTTAATCCAAAAACATTAGACACCTTACCCCAACTCAGGTCTAAGACCAATGTTAGCATGGTAACATAGTAATCAGTGACCAGTAGCATCAAACAAGAAAAAACAGGAAAACATGGCTCATGGTTTGTGGTTTTTTAACATTGTTATGAAGAGAGCAACAAGAAGGGAAAGAGTTACGAATCAGATTTTTATTTTACATTTCAGTACGTTTCACTCTTTGCTCTCCAAGTTAAGCATCCTTGTAGCTGTTGAATTCTTCCTAAACACAAACATTTTCTGCTGGCAGAAACAGAGCTGAGCGTATGGATGCAGTTCCTCAGTCGGCCATTTTTTTTTTCTTTATATATTTATCAAAAAACTTTTTAATTTACCCAGAATTCATTGTACCACAGTCCAGCTAAAGATAGTGAAGAACTTAACTGCTTTGTGCAACGGATGAATTTAGACGTCTATGTGAAGTCTGACTGTTTGTTGTATCTGAACCACAGTTAAACTCTGTCTTTGAATAATGATATAGAGCTGGAAATGAGAATAATAGGTGTCCTTTAAGATAAGACGGCAGATCTGAACGAGGGTTCTCTGCAGCTCTGTGATTGGTTCTTAGTCTGGTCCAGAGTGACAGAAACGTTTGAGGTCCTCTCCAGAACCGTTTTTGTTCAGAGGGTGTGAGGAAGAAGGAAGGAAGGAGAGAGAGTGAGTAAGAGACAAAAAGAGAAAGGTCAATGCCATTATGTTAAAACGGGCACTGAGTCACAGTGGAGGGACACACACAGACCATATGTCACGATGAAAACTGTTTTGACCATATATGATAAAACTCTTGAGAAACAACACGTTGTATACGAGTGTGTTTAGACAGCTGGTAAGAGGCAGTTGATGTGTGTGTGTGTGTGTGTGTGTGTGTGTGTCTACTAGCTCCTAATCCGTCTCTTCAAAGTGACAGCCCACTCAGTGGAATCAAGAAAGGGGCGGTTGGCTGTTGGTTTTGTTGGTGGCTGCTACTTTTTTTTTTTTGCACAGAGGGAATAGAAGTTGATTGGGCATTTTTAACTGGGAGTTCCTATGTAAAGAAAACTTGAACTTGGACATGTGCTGAGAGGAGCTGGAGAAACCAACACTGGAATCTATTCAGGACTCAGAGAACCAAGACTGATGTGAGGACGCAGCACAGAGCCATAAACAACATAAAGGCCTAATCATCAGGAGCCCTGTAATGTGTGGAGTTGCTGAATGAATCTCTGACAGCTACATTTTTCTGTGGTGTGCTGAGGATTTACCTGAGGCTGCGGCCCGGCAGGTGAGAGGCTGGAACTGGAACACATGGTGGACTTGGACTTGTGAGTCCAGCAGGACTGAGAGGAGAAACGGTGCTGCATCTGACAGCATGGCTCTGTAGTGCTGAGGTGTGTTTTTTTGAAGTTGCGTACAGGCTCTTTGAGAGTTTCTGAGACTGGATTGATGTGTCAAACCTGGAGGACGTCATATTCAAGGAGCACAGGCTGCCCACAGATTTCACATGCATCTTAAAAGGTTCACTTAAATTACAGAATCTCATGTTAATCTCATTTATTTTCATGTAAGTAATACACAGGGGACTTTGGTTTTACTGAGGCTGAAGTCCTTGGTCATAAATTTGCCAGCTGTTTCCTCTGGAGGAAAAATGCACCTCTGAAGAACTTCCTCTTTGTGTGAGGAGTCAGAGCCAAAGTCCAACTGGGAGCTACAGGGACGGGATCTGGGCTCGTGCAGGACAGAATCAGCTTCCGTCCAACGACCTGGAGGAAAAAACGTTGGGAAACACTGAGAGGAGCAGTAAAATCACCACGCTCTCATCACTCGGGATACACCGCAAATCCTGTTTTTACTCCAAAGGCCATGGTTGTTTGACATCTCAGCGGCTCCCCTCTGTTGTCATGGCGATGTCAGCTACACCAGGAGGCTGCGGTGAGGCAGACAGCTCGGTAAAGTGGCAACTGTGTTATGATGTCACTGCCAAGACATGGTGGATGGTGAGTTTGACGTCCTATAGGGCTCAAACATTAAAGTGGTTGAGGGATGTTGACTTTACTGGAGAATTAATCAGTTCTCTGGTTTTATATATATATATGTCATGTGACTATGAGACTATGAGCATGCATTGAATATTTTTAAAGGGATGCAGGGATTTTCCCTATTGATCAATTTTTGGATTTTAAGACTGAATTAAATAAGAAGAGTTTTGCAGTACTGATGAGCTCACTGAGAATCAACAGCACTGGCTGCAGCTCTAAGTAGTTTTCAGTCCCACTGACTCTCACTGCCACTGACGTATAAGTGTGTATTCAGATTCAGCTTTGTTCGCACACGTTTGATACCTGGATTGTTTATAGATATTGTATAAATGTTCCTAGCTAGCTACAGCAATGCTAGCTAGGAACATACACACCTGCTGTGTGAACAGAGTGTGCGTTTGTTTAAAACTTCATTATGAACTCTCGTTCTCTCAGTTACTCTCCTCCTGTTCCTCTCGTCTCTGTTCTTTCATCAAATGACTCATAAAACTTCAGAATAAGAGCAAATGTTTCCCCCAAACTAAAATGTATTTTTAGCTCACACCGGCTTCAGTTTGTGCTGCAGCCGAAGATGAATATTCACAGTCATGTATTCAGTCACACTGCACTACATATTCAGTCTGAACACACCTTTACTGGTGATGATAACCATTTACTAACATGTTAAATACTGAATTGTAGGAAGGAAACAAGCCGACAATTAAGCCGAAATTAATTTGGATGTCAGACCCATTTGTAGCAATGCTGCAGAATTTGAGATCTGAGCAACTGGAGAAGCGTCTAGTTACTTTATTATGTAACTGTATTGATTTAAAATATGAAAGCAAAGCCGACACGTAGCTACTCAATCTAAATTAAATATGAAAACATTTAATGAAAAAAATCAACTAATTTACTTTGTCATTTCAAGCCCTTGTAATATATTGATATCCAGACAGATAGAGTTGATCTTACTTTACATTAACATCACTATTATATTTAATATGTTTCTACAGTTTCTGTTGGTTTTAATCTATCTATCTAGTAACATATGGCCGACTCAGCAGTGAGTCTGTGGTGTGTGTTTGTGTGTGTGTGTGTGCGCGTGCGTGTGTGTGTGTGTGTGACATGATGTGTTTTATGTATCATGGCTGTGTGCTGCTTTCATATCATGCCGTTGTGTGAGCCTGGGTGTAATAACATGTGGATTTGATCAGATCAGATCTGTGGAGCGTTTGCTCAGCTGCAACACTGTTACTGCAGAAACAAAAACTTTATTTTGTGTTTTGCAGAAGTGTGTGAGATGAGATCACTCAGTGTCTAAAGGATTGAGGTCAGCAGTAGCAAGAAGCTGTTCAGGGGTTTTTCAGTGCCTCCCTGTAACTCCAGTCACGTCCCATTTAGGTTTAAACAACTCACTGGGTGGTAAGAGATGTGTAGGAGGGCAACGGGCTGTATGATCTTTATAATGAAGGGGGAAGTGGAAGGGTCACAGAGAGAGGGAGACAGATACAGCGGAGAAGCCTCTCATTACCAGCATGAGGAGAAAAAGCTGCTCTGACCCAAATACAATGGAGAGAGACAGAACAGGCTTCCTTTATATCTGCTGCATGTTGCAACTGAAACACTAAAACATTACTGTCACATTAACTCCATATGTGTGAGTTATATATGTGTATATATGTTTTTACGTATATAAACTCAGATTCAGACACCTTTATCCTAAGAAGAGTAATTCCTTTGTTTAATCGGTCCATACACACAAGGTAAATATTCACAGGCAAAGTACATGTCAGAGGAACAGATCAGCATGTGCGTCAATACAAGGAACGACGAGCAGCAATAAGTCAAATAAATAGAAAATAAAACAAGTAAAATAGATAAAAAATGACACGTTACAGTTTCTATAGTGAATAAATATAAGAGAGAAGAGAAAGTGTAAGTTTTATATTGTTATATTTTGTCACTGGATTGTTATTACTGATGCGTAGATAGTTGGTCGAGGTGGAGCTTTATTTTATAATACTAGTGGATTAATCTATAATAATGCATCATATTTTAAGTTTTGTACATAACACTGTAAATGGTGAAGTAACCACAGACTAATATATATATATATATATAGTTCCACCACCTTGCAAGACGAGACATGGCCGGGTACATTGCCAAACCAGGTGAAGGTGAACTTAGTGGTTTCATTTGCCAATCACAGCATTTTCCTAAATGATTTGACATGAAGAAGAAGTTTATTTCAGATGTCTGAGTTTCATATACATGTATTTAAGTGCGGCTGATGCAAACCCAGCTGTGCGCTCCGTCAGATCAACTGACTGTTTATGTGCTTGTGCTCTCCACATACTGAACAATAGCTATAAACAGGCTGTAAGAGCACTCCACACAGATGGACCTGTGGAAGGATCAGCTGCTGGTGCAGATGTTGGTCCAGCTGCTCACTGCTGTCACATCAGGTCAGTGGGCCGTTCGCTGGGAGGCCAGTTCATCATATTGATCTGAAGGCATGTAACGAAGGCCTCTGGATGGCGACCAGAGAGGTGGATGGTACATAAACATGTCAGACTCGGGGCTTTGAGGTCCCCCAGTAACGTCTGAACATCTGCTCTGACCCTGACACACCGCTGACGTGATGATGTGATCAGGTTTCCTTGTTATTGTTCCAGTTGTTACAGGAGCAGATGGCAGTTTCTGTCGTTTTCAGCCCGACTCCCTCTGAGTTTGTCTTTGAAAAAAGGCGGCAAATCATTTCCATGTGGAGGTGTTGAAAGACTTGAGTGGAGCCTGTCAGTGAGTGCCAGTTGTAGTTGATGGAGTTGAGCCTTGTTTACACTGTAATCAATGATCCTGGAGAATCACCAGTGTTCCTGTTGCAGTTGTGTGGTTAGTCTGTAAATGTCACAGAGGATCTGAAGATTGAATGGAAGCCATGTGTCCTCAGGCCTCGGACCGTCCTCTCATAATCCTCTCAACAGCTCCTATTTCTGCACGGAAGCTTTCGCTCACCTAAACTTTTCCTTTTTTTTTTTTTTTCTAAGAGCATCAGCAACGTGAACAGTGTGTTTTAATCAGGGCTTGAAGTCGACAGCCGAGGAGTCGAGGTGGCGTCGACTTAACCAACAATGGTGGAGGAAGTATTCAGATCCTTTATGGTAAAAGTAGAAATATCACACTGTAAAAATACACTGAAAATATTAGTTAAGTAAAAGTGCAGCAGTATTATTAGCCACATGTACTTTAAGTATTAAAAGTACTCAATGTCCTGTGTCACAGGAAAAGTAATAAAGCATTTCCTTCAATATTTTAATAGGCGTTAAAAATAGGAATTGTAAAACTAATTCATAAATGAACCATTAATCCATCAATAAACACTTAAGATTGACAAAAACAGCATAAAACTCTCATTAAATAAACAGTTTATAAATACATTTATTAATTTATTAATAAATAATGGAATTTGAAAAACTTTTAAAATGGGAATGAATAACTGGATAAATGGTTTATTTAATGATGTTTTTTGTTTTTGTTCATCTGTTTTTAAATCTTAAATATTTATTGATGGATTAATCCTTCATTTAGAAATTCTTTTTGCAATTCCTATTTTTAACGCCTATAAAAATATGAAATTATGGAAATGCTTTATTACTTTCCCCGTGACATCTCTGCTCCTCCACGGAGAAATGGCCTCTGCAAGTGTTTATAATTATATTATATTTAGTCACTGGTTTGTGACTATTTGCAGTGTGTGTTGTCAAAGTGATGAAGATGTTTCCTGTTTTGTCTGTTCTCTTGTGTTTTGGTAAACCTTGTGCTTTGAGCTCTCAGGGCCTCCGTAGTTGTGACCGCAGGAGAGACTGAAGTTCACGTCCTGTTTCCAGTTAACACTGGTTTCTTTCAACCACGGCCACAATCTTCCCCTGACCGTGACCTAACCAGATCTAAACCACAGAGGTGACAGATCATATGAGTCATCCACAGTTTTGGAAGCGAACTGACGATCAAAATGATCTGATCACAAAATGCTGGCGATGACAAAGTCTGGAGGATGTGTTGGTTCTTCCTCATACATTTTGTTTTGCAGCAGTAGCAGCTGAATCTCCAGTGGTTAAAGTTCTCACTTTGCAACAGATCTGAAACTTTCAATAAGAACTTTTCAGGGAAACGGTGATTTTCACTTAAAGTTTGTTGTTGTCTAAAGTAGTTGAACAGTTAAAAACACACCCAACTGTCGCGTCATCACTGATGCAGTTGCCACAGAAACAGTAGCACCGTGGTGATGTGAGGATCCAGCAGAAAGAGGCTGAGCTCTGTAAGCCCTGTTGATCAGTCTTAAAGCAAATAATTCCACCAACATCTGTCCTCTGGATACTTAGAAAGACACAGCTCGGACTTCCTCCCTCTCTCCTCCTCCTCCTCCTCCTCCTCCTCCTCATCGCAGCGCAGGTTAGACAGAGGAGGTCGAGTCCAGAGAAACGCTATTCTGCTTTTGTCCGGCATGAATAGTGATGGTTGCCCTCCAGCAAAGATTCCCCAACTGATATAAGACAGACACTGATGCTGATACGAGATAAGACCGGTCTGCTCCTGTGTGTGTGTGTGTGTGTGTGTGTGTGTGGGTGTGTGTGGGGGTGGGGGGGGGGGGGGGGGTGACGGGTTTAATAGTCTGAGCCTTTTTGTGTTTTCATTTCAGGTGTCTGTGCTGACATTATGTGTCCTTGTGTTATCTATCCTCCGTCCTGCATTTAGTCTCTCAGTTGTGACTGTGAAATTTATGTCCTCAAAAGGTTCCCACAGTGGATCTGCTAACAATCCCACAATGCAATGGGGCACATTTCTTTTTATAAATGTGGAAATGATGTCAAACCTTGAGTGATGATACTAAACCATGATGATTTATCTCTTCATGGATGGAGCAAACTAGTGAAACTGAACAAGGGAGGGGTTCTTCCTCAGTTTTTCTGGACACTCGTCCATGTTGGTTCACAGCAGGCTCCAATCAGAGGACAACCCTGTGTTTAATAAGATAAGATAAGATAAACCTTTATTGATCCCACTCCGGGGAAATTCACTTGTTACAGCAGCGTAAGAAAAAACGAGGTAGAAAAAACCCCAAATATAACAATAGAATAAAGTAGAAAATAACAACTCAACCATAAAGAAGAAGGTATATACATGAGTACTTGCATTTGTAGAGACTTGTAGAGATATTTATTGGTGGGAAAAAGTGATGATGACTTACAAAACAAAGAATCCAAAAGCCAGGATGGAACAAAAAGTGGAGCAGGAGGGAAACCGGAGTGAAACTGGAGTACAAAGTGGATTTCGGGACGACAACAGACGAGTGGGAGCACAGAGACTAAATACACACCAGGGAGGGTGACTGAACACAGGTGAAACACATTAGGGCGGGGCAGACAATCAACAAGGAGGGAAACACGAGAAAACAGGAAGTAAAGTAGTAAAATGACATAATGTTTACAGCGACCAGATGCAACGTTAAAGGGAGACGCTATAAACTAAAGTTAATATAATATATATTATAATGCGACTGGCTTCAGTCTTCTACATTATCACTGTCAGTGAAACATGTCAGTGTGTGGATCTACCAGCTGCTCTGAGGACGAAGCACAGATTAGCTTTGTGTTACTGTAGTTGTTGTTATTCTCAGCGCTGCAGCCACCTTTAACTTCAGTGTGTAGACAGAGCTTCAAGCAGCGAGTGTGTGTGTGTGTGTGTGTGTGTGTGTGTGTGTGTGTGTGTCTGTGTGTCTGTGTGTGTGTCTGTGTGTGTGTGTGTGTGTGAGTGTGAACACCAAGGCCTCCAGGGAGAGTCGCTATGTAGATTGAAGGAGGCTGAGTCAGCAGCTACTGCTCTTTTGTTCTAGGACACACACACATGCACACACACACACACACACACACACACACACTGAGGAGGAGGCGGTTGCTGTGTAAAGTTGGAGCTGTGTGACCCTTTTGTTTTCAGCTTGACTGAAATGAAATATAACAATACCGTTGTCCATTCAACATACATTTTGTAATTCCAAAAGTCTAAAATAATTTATTATTATTAATCATTCATCAAATATCGTCGTCTAATTTCAATGAAAGTTTTATTTCTTAAAGTTTTCCTCACAGGCCTGAAAAGTTCAATGATGAGAAACGCAGTTCAAAACCTGATTAGTGAAGAATAAATTCAGACTGAGATTTAGTGACACTGTTTATAGTGTTTGTATTAGTTTATAGAGACAGGCGTGTAGGGAAACCTCCCAGCATGCACTGGGGCATCAGACTGATGGACGTAGGCCTGTGTTTGACATTGCACACACGTCTGTTAGTCTTATTACCGGTGAATGTGGTTTGACTGTGAGTGATGTGAGATTCTCCACATGAGATCTAAGTGGTTGTTTTAGTGTCGATGGTTGTTACCAACAGAATAATAGAGAATAATAGATTTAGTGAAGTAAAACACTTTATTATCAATCAGCGAAGTTGATTTCTGTGATTTTCACACATATAAAACATTACAAATACATGATATATAGTTTTTTCCTAGAGAGAATGTGCAGGTGACGTATGAAACCCAAGGAGTGCTTATGTTCAACCTCACCTCAGCGTAAAATAAAAATTACATGTAAGAAAGAAAGAAAGAAAGAAAGAAAGAGAAAAAACATAGTAAACTACACAATATATAAAGTGGAAGGGATCGAGATATTTAAATGAAGAAAATAAAAATACATAAACCAAAATTATATCTAAAATATTAGTTTATCCTAATTCCCATCTTATTAATGCTTCTTTTCATTTTCTTTTTAAAACCAGGGAGCGAGGGTGAGGTGTCCCAAAAACTAAACCAAAAACATGATTTACCTCAATATTCTGTGAGTCAAAGTCGAAGCTAAACTTTTTGTAGTGTGCAAAACTTTTTACAGTGTTTGGATCTGAGGGGTCCGGGTGTTGCTGGATGTGGGCTTAAAGGATCAGAAAAGCTTTAAAGCTCAGGAGCCAGACCATAAGAGGAAAACCTCAAAGCATCTTCAGCGAAAAGGTCGAACCCCAATCTGTCTCAAACTGAACTAAACCCTTTACAGTTTCCAACACTGATGCTTGACGCCTGTATTCTGTTCTCTTACAACATGAATTCTTATATAAGTTTTGAAATAATGACTCAAGGTAAAAGTCGAGGTTATTTTATTTTTATCATTCTTTAAGGTTCTGCAGTCCCAGTCCCTCAGGCCATGGCAGAGAACCGGGCTTCACAAAATCTGTTACCAGGTTGAGAAGAAACCAAATATTTATATAACTTTACAGGCCGGAGGAGAGTAAAGGAGATGTCAGTCAAACCGAGTGTTACACGCCCACACAACCCTGAGAAGAGATGTAGTTGGTCGAGATACGTCTGTGTGCGCTGCAGGGACGTTTATAATCACCTGGTGCAACTGTGACTGAGTAACAAGAGAAGAACAACGGAGCCAAAACAGCAATGTAATTGTAAATATTAGTAATACGCTACACAATATTTTTGCTTGGGTAAAAAAAAAAAAAAATAGTAAGAAACAATGCAGCAGTTTTAGGGTCAAATGTAGGATTCGTCTTCTTCTGTGTCCTGTAATATCACCAGAACATATAAGAAGCCAAATACATGTACGTTCACTCACAAACAAACTTAATTGGTGTGTATTGTACAATATACAGTATGTAGAACATGGGAACATGTTATTCCACAGTTTAAAACAAATTATTTAACACAACGCTTTTACCATCTTTTTGAAAAACATGCAGGAGGAACCGCAGCTGAGGTGACGGTGTCTCTTTTTAGTGACATAGTGAAAATATGTGAGGAACCACATTTTATTATTATAGTTTAATTAAAGTAAAAGGTCAACGTGTAAACACTATGAAGAATGTGCAGCATTTGTTTCCTCGATGGTCTGTGGCTCTGAAATGAACCTCTGGATAAAATGGAGTTAATCAGTTCGGGCATGGCAGCATTTCTCAGTGGTGCGGCTTCTGCAGTTTAATTACACGCACACACACACACACACACACACACACACACACACACACACACACACACACACACACACACACACACACACACAATAAATCAGTGCTGAAACACTGAAACAACAAACACAAACTAAATCTGGAAAAAAAAACAACTTTAAATTGAAATATTAAAATTCAAATAAATGCTAAATGCACATTCATTCTATATGTATATATATAATATATTCTTCTGTCTGTATTACTTGGTTGTCATTTTCTCCTTTCTGTCTATGTGCCATGAAGCATGTAAAAAATGACTAGTCGATAGTTGAGTCCAACATGTCGTCTTACAAGTGATGGCTCCTTTTTTGTTGCATTGCTGCCATCTGCTGGACTGGAGCAGTGGCTGATATCAGATCCAATATTTCATCTCTGGCGAACAGTGTAGAGTCTATAAGTGTCTGTGTCTGTATCGATGAGCTATGATTATTGATTGCATGAGAAATATATTCTCAATATCCCTCAGCTCAGCCAATCACTCATGAGTTCGATGGTTTTGTTTATTCTTTATACACACAACCTGTATCAGCTGGAGATACTAGTGTTAGATTAGTGATAGACTCATTTCTGTGGGTAGTTTCATTCTGTATAAATTCACTTGAAGTAATATCAAAAGTAAACACTTCCCAATTCTTCCCAGTATTATATAAATATACATTAACTACTGTATTTTATAGTCACACGCCCTTCTCTTCAGGCTCAGTCAAATGGTTTGTTCCCTGCCAGCCGTAATAATGTCCAGTATGTTAATAATAATAAGTTCTTCATATTATTCATATACGTCATTTTCCAAAGTAAATTTTATTTGTAAATGTATCATAATTTTGAAAAACATAATTTCCCAGCTAAATGCTAATGCCAACCTGGCAACGTGCTCACAATGACAATAATAACGCGATGTTAAAGACCTCCTGTAAAAAAAAAAGAACGAGCCCATAGGTCGTCTGTGCAGCAGGTGATTATGACCCATAGTTACGTTAAGGAGGAGGTTGTGGTGACACAGATGTGAAACTGGCCGTCTATGTTGTAACCATGACAACAAATATTGTGTAACGTTGAGGAAGTACTTTTTAATCTTCTCCTAACCGAGCCATGACTGTTATTATTGTAGCCATACAGCGACATAGGCTGTCCTATAGTCTGCGTGTTTGCTGTAACCATGACAACCGAGGTCGAGTACACCTGCCGCCACAGGGACGCTCTTTAGGGAACACTCCTATGGGTCGTATCAGAGGGTTGAAAAAAAACGACCTATATGATTGCTCATGTTGGAGGAGTTGTTTTTGAACAATGTTAGTTTAGCATGTTAGCATGTTAGCTAATTAATAATTAACACTCTACAGATACTAGTACTAGACCCTGTGGTGGTAAAACATGGTTAAAGTTATTACAATTAAACTTTGATGTCACTCTTGTTCTTCTTCTCCATCAGGCCATACAACAACTCAGCCAAAGGATGCTGACTAATTTAATTATTATTGTTTATTAACTGTTATTATTATTCTCAACAATGAGCTAATGGACACGTGAATTTCCCTGTGGGGATAATTAAAGTATCTATCTATCTATCTATCTATCTATCTATCTATCTATCTATCTATCTATCTATCTATCTATCTATCTATCTATCTTTCCAATGGTTCCAGGGACATATGCTGATCCTGAGTGGTTTTTAGTTTGTCATTAAATGGTATGTCACTCATGTTGCACTGACAGATACCTCCTCCCATCAGCAAACACCAACCTGCCACCGCTGATTACAATATGACTTATGAACACTCCTGTTTCACATTGTCCACAAGCCTCACTGTGAAAGTCTTGCTCTCATTCTCGGGAGAGATGCCGTTGCTCTTTGTCACCATGCTGAGTGTCACCACAGTGAGCAGGAGGCCCAGTGATTAATTTGACAGGAAAAACTGCAAGTTTTACATCTTTGTTAAGAGTTTCACAACTGCTTCATGTTGTCATTGTAAAGCAGCTGTGCATTGCTCCGCCTCTGCCAAGGAGTTTATGTTTACTCTCTTGTTTGTTTGTCTGTTTGTCTTTCTGTCAGCAGGATTAAACAAAAAGTACTGAACTGATTTGCACCAAACGTGGTGGAGAGATGTGTTACGGCCCAGAGAGGAAACCTTTACATTTTGGTACAGATCTGGTTAAAGAGGAAGATCCAGGCATACTTTAGACATTTGATAATTTCTCAGGAAATAATATTTGGATCTTGATGTTAAAAAATCAGACATATTAACGGTGTTGAGATCTGATCCAGATAATAAAATGGATCCGACGGACGTGTAGGATTGTTTGGCCTCGGTTCAGGTAGGTGCTCGACTGAGTGTGATACGTTTCCTTATTCTTCTCGTCTTCAAAAGTGAGGTGTAGTCGATCTATGTAGATGGATTAAAGCACATATATTGTAGAGACAAGTAATGTCCCTGCTGTCAGATTAAATGATCTGATTATTAACAGTCCAGCTCTGACTTGAAGCGTACTGGACCATGGCTTCAGTTTATTTAAAAACTAGGAAACAAGTTGTTGGCAACTAAAAGGATTTCATGCCACATCTAGTGATTCATGGCCATCTCAGCTGCTGTGTATAAATAGCAAGTTGGGATAGGGTGAATGTATTTTAAATCTGTCCTGTAGATCAATTAATGCTTAGTTCTGTCATTGACAGATATAGAGATGGATAAAGGCACTTAAGAAACTCTTGACTGGGAATGAATGGGTTGGTTTGGACAGGCTCTTCAGTGTCCCCTCTCTTTCCCACTATCATGTAGCTGATACTGATTCAGCTACCAGTGAAAGAAATAATGATGTGTCCCTTTTATTGCCCATAGTAAGTCAATATTCTGTTTGCCAAGATAAAGCCCTATCTGCCCATCGGACATCCAATCAGGAAGTCTCTTCCTAAAACTTTGGTCATATGACAACATGCCATCATGTATGGAAGAGAGAGTTATCCAGCCAGTTATCCACTGACCCCCGGTCGATGACCTTTGACCTGTTGATGCTGTGAGCAGTTTTGGTCTGTTTGTGGTCTTCGTTCAGTAACTTGCCGTTTCACCTTTGTAGTCAACAGCTGTCCCATGTGACATCACAAAAGTGTCACACGACATCAGCTCCACACAGATGCTCCTGTCTTCATGTTGTAGCAGCACAGATCTGAAGGTGCTGAATGGTTTTCACTATAAGTGCTGAGTCCTTGTGGAGGACTCTGGCCAGTATATGCCCCGACATATACTAGGTTTTGACCTAGTGTAGTTATAATTACATTTTTTCACATAAAAATTGTACCGTTTTGCACATGATTTGTCGGCCCACTTGCAATATCTTCGTGGCACGCTGACCCACAGTTTGGGAACCACTAGTCTATTATAATAGTTTGACAAACAGCATGTGGCAAAAATAATCTTAACTCAAGGACCAGTTACTAGCTTTGTGAGCTTTCAACCTCATCTCAGTGTCTTCATCAGAAAATGGGATGGTGACACCTGAGCTGGTTCTATTTGCTTCCCATGAGATGTGGGTGAAAGTCCCAAAAAAGCTTTCAAGTGGGCCTTGACTTGAGATAAGATTGTGACTGATACAACAGATAAGTTTACACACACAAATTATAAACATACAGTATCTGAACTGGGATGGTTGAAATGATGCTGATGATATATGTTTAATATTTTTTATTTCTCAGGGGCAGGACCTCTTCAGAGCTAAAAGAAGAACATAACAAAACCCCTATAGACATTTTTAATGTTACATAATAATATGTCGTGGGATTTTCAGGAAACAGAGGACTGACAACCAGAGAGTGGTCTTTCCAGTTTATTCTGACACTTGCAAGTGGACGCCTCAGCCAACAACAAGAGTGTTACTGACCAGAGAGCGCAATGCATGTTTACTACAGTCTGCTTTTATACACTCATACACAGTATAATTGTTGGGACACCTGTAGTACATACGTCATTACTTTTGACATGGCCACCTTGTATGGCACTGAGCCAAGTTAAAAGTAGACATGAACAAGAAAATGAGAATGCACACACAGCAGCGTAGGCGCCACAAGCTCTGTGTCCGTGATATAAATAGAGTTTAATGACCCTCAAAGATAGTATGAGGATTGTGCTGTATTTTCCTAATACATAATACTTTTTAACCAAAAAGGTGACCAACTTTGATCATAGCATTGCAATTAGAGAAATGCAAAAAAAATATATATATTGCAGGGCGAAGGAAGGTGGTGGTCCTGAAAGGAATCAAGAACTCCATTTTCCCTTCTGAGTTTATGTAGGCTATCAGTGACTAATCAGAGCAAGTGATGCTTTAATAAACTTATTTCCAAGAGAAGAACAGCAGTGAAGGCCCAAATATTTGGCAGGAAGTGAATTCAGGTCAGGGTCAGAGCTGATCCCAGCCGGACAGCATCACAATGTGACACCTTTAAATCAAGGCTCCTGTTCAACACGCTGTGGGACGTGCAGGTAGACTGGGAAGGGTTAAATAAATGTATCACCCTGTAGAGAAATGCATCAAAACTTATAGTAAAGTAAGAGAGAAAGAAATGGACGAAAGTGAGAGGGAAGAGTGGAGAGAGTGAGGAGGAGAGAAGTAACAGGAAGACGTGTAGAATAGTGAAGTAGGAGAACAGTCAGCTGAGAAGAGGTGGAGGTGAATGTAGCACTAGTCTTTTCTGCCGCAGCCTCCCGGGGGGGGTGTTGGTGGTGGGGGGTGGGGGGTGATACTGCCGTGGAGCCCGAAGCTTGACGCGGGACGTTCCTGGTCTCGAGCACCGCGGATTTACTCCAGCTGGCACGCGCACGGTGACAGAAATGAATAGCCTACGGAATGATAACGACCGACAGCGCAAGATGGGCAGGCGTTGAGATCAGCTTTAACGGCGGCGGCTCAGCTTCGAAATGGTAGGACAAAACCTGTTCCGGTACAATAATGTAGTAGACTGTACCTTCCTATTGGTGTGCTGTTTCGTGTTTTCCAAAAAAAGACGCAGTGCGAGGAGTTGAATGAGTAACATCAGCTACGCAGCTGAAAGTGGAGCAGAAAGCGGCGGCAGTTAACATCACCTTCCTCCAAATCTTAGCAGAGCCCGTTTCCGTTATTTTTTCCCTCTTTCCGTCTTTTAGTTTGTGGAAGCGTCCGAACATTATAGTCCGGTACGTGACGTTTCCCCCGCGGAGAGAATCTGTCGCTAAATTTCATTCAAAAATCTGGCAAATAAAGATTCACCTTGCACGCCAGAAAATAAAAACGCCCGGAACAACACGGCTGGAGAACAATCTTGAATGTTCGGGATCTAAACTTAAATTCGGCGCAGACACGACACGTAAAACACGCCGTACTTTAAGGAAATGTTAACTTTTAGAGTCGGCTCGACCGCTCTGTCAGTTGGTGTCTTACGTCAAACGCGCTGTTACAGGGCGGAAGCCGGCAGCGGGAAACGGTTATTAAACTCAATATTTCGTTGACATGAAGGTGTTTTTGAAAACAATATGAGTGCCGAATTTTCTAAAACATCATCAAACAGGAGAGGGTTTGAATTCACACGCGAGACGATGCGTGTGTTTGTCATAAAAAACAAGTAAACTTAAGACTCCTTCAGTTTTGAATGGAGTTTGGAGCGGCGTCGTATCCGTGGAGGAGAACGGGACGTGTTGGCGTTACACAGGCTTTATCCTACCGGCAAATGTGGTTTCCGACCGCTGGCGGCGCGTGAGTAAGCGGGACAACGTGCATTGGTGTGAGTGTATGAGCGCGTGAAGTGGCGGGTGAAAGTTATTGAGTTTGGTGTTTTTGTGGGAGAGCGTGCAGTAGCAAGCAGCAGGCCCCTCTGCCCCCTTCCGTTCGTCACGCGGGACGGCGGCAGGCCAACTTGAAGTTCAGCTTAAAGCCTCCTTCTCCCGTTTTGTGTGCGTGTGCGTGCGTGCGTGTGTGTGTTAGTCAGCAGAAAATGGCCGCAGTTAAAGCCAGCGGGCTGAGTTAGAATGACAGGCCGACAGAGGGCCTCCTGTCCCGGCATACAGCTGGGGCAGTGGGCCGCTAGCAGACACACAGAGTTGCAGCTGGGGGAGGCAGAGGCAGTCCTTCTGTACCCGCAGTGCTGCTGGAAACACTCAGTGGAAGATCTGAGTTCATGTTGGGAAGTGAGCCACTTGACAACAGCACAGATGCCACTATAGAGGAAAAAGCAGACAATCATTGCCCCTCCATCACCATCAGCCCCGATACGTGACACAGATTAAACTTGAGACTGTGATTAATTAATTGCTATATAGACTTAATCCTCCTGAATTTACAATTTACAATACCCACAAAGCTCAAATAAAGTGAGGCTGCTCTCGATGTGTTAACGTGACAGTGTGGCATTTGAAGGATCATACAAGTCAAGCAAAAAAATACCCTTAAATAATGACAGTAAGGATTTGATGAACTGAGCAATAAGCATATGGCCCAAACTTTCCCCCCATTTTTTAAGATTACATATTTTCTGTCTGGTTTCATTGTAAAACTGTAAAAGTATTTATCCTCTTACTCCCAGTGTATAAACACCCACACAGCCTGCCATAAAAAGCCAGTGGTCGAATTATATCCAGTGGTCAGTTAATAGGGTCTGTTGTCTGAAAACATCCCCTTTTCACGTGTCACCCTATTAGTTTTTATTGTTCATCTGATTTATTCATCTTAATATATCTACAGGCTATGTGCATTTTGGTTGAATCTGTTTAATCTGACCTAAAGTTAAAACTAAATATCTACTTTTAGCAGCGGTGGAGGACAGATTAAAATATTTTACTTCAGTAAAAGCAGCTCTACCACACTGTCAAAATACTCCTGTACTGAAAACGTTACTCAAGTAAAAGTATATAACGTGAGCCTATAGGCTATATTAGACATGTAAATGTACTTAATATATCAAAAGTAAAAAGATTCAGAGCAGTAAAATGCACTATACACTGTTATATTATTGGATTATTATTCCTGATGCATTAACGTTTAAGTAGCATTTTGTTGTGTGTTTTGGTTTGTGAATGTGTAGCTCATTTGAAATATTTTACATTCTGTTGAGTTATTTGATTTAAAACAATGCATCTTATTCTATGATTTTTATATGTAAAATCTTCAGCCTAAATTGTAAATATTACTATTAGAATAAAGTTTTAAAGTTAAAAAAGTATTGATATTTGATTGTGGTGAAGTCTAAAGTAGCATGAAATGTAAATACTCAAGTTAAGTACACTACCTCAAATTTGTACTAAAGTACAGCACTTCATTAATATTATAACTTAAAATTAAGCACTGATTGAACAGCACTGTGACAACAACAAATATGTTGTATATTGTATATATTCTATAAAATCAGATTTTTATATGCGTGTGAATGTGTATATGCTATTTTAGTAGCAACTGCTGCTTTAAGTTGTTAATATAGTTGTTAAAGTTGGAGATTAAAGTGTTGATCTGAGGACCTACTGGCCTTGTGTGAAGCCCTCCGGGTGTTATTAGGAGCAGGGTATATACAGTAGGTGTGGTGTGGCGGTGGCTGTGCAGCTGATCCTGAGATGAACTGTATGAACAGTGTGTTTTGAGGCCAGTTGCTGCTGCGGCTTTAAGCCCGTCGTCTGGGATGGGCTGAATTCATAACGTCATTTCAGTTTTTTTTTTCTTTTATTCTTCGCCCCCTCATCTCCTTCCCTCTCTAAATGACACAGCCCCCGTGCTCCGTTACACCTCCGGCCATATTCTCCTCAGAATGATTATTCCGAACTTCCTCGGTGTTTTTCTCCCCGCGGGGCTTTTTTCCGGGGCCTCAACTTTTCTGACGTGTCATCATTTCTGGAGTTAACGCGGCGGAGTCATCCGAGGCGACCGGATCCCGCTCCTCTCGGGCTTCTTGAAGAAATTCAGAGAAGCAGCTCAGGAGTTTTCTCTTAACCCGGAGCCACCGCTGCTCAGCTGAACGAGGGCGCGTAGGAATCTGCAAAAAAAAAAAAAAAAAGAAAAGAAAAGAAAAAAGAAATGACGACGCTAAGGAAATTAAGGTCTTCAGCCCAGGGATGTTTATGTTAACGCAAAGCCTGGTCTGATTCAGCTCCTCCTCATCAAAATGATGTTTTCTCCCCTCTCTCTGTCTCAGGTAAAACTGCACTCAGCCTCTGTTATACACTTGCACTGAGAGTCCACCCTGCAGGGAAATGAAGCCACCATGTAGTTAACTAATTATCCAAGACACTGTTGTTCATTTGATAATAAGTGTGTGCAGGAAATAAAGCAGTATAATGACAAATGCTTTCATTTCGACAGTTTTCAACAACCCCCAGCTTCAGTTGTTCAGCTTGTTCACGGTGATATGAATCATAGATTGATATCAGGAGCAGGTACACGCAGTGAAGGGGTTGGAGAGCTGAATCACACTGACTGCAGCAGGCCTGGTGAGCAGGCACTTGAATTAACATGTAGTTATTAGCTGGAACTTGTTGAAAGGACTGTTTGAAAGCCTCCACCAGATTCATCCTCTCTGTCTGCAGCATGCTTTGTGTTGCACATGTGTTGGGACAGATTTTTGTCTACCCAAAACAAAGATTGGATTCACGCAACTATAGGCCTACCTGTGTATGTGCAGGTATACATTCCCAAACTGTGGACCAGAAAAAGTGCAAATGAGTGAGATGTGAGAGTGAGAGGAGGTGGATCAGTTTGCAGCTGGTGTTGGTTTTCAGTTGCCAATATCAATATTCCAACATGAAGCTCTTCATCTGTATCTTTCTGTATCTGGTTTTTTATATAACCACACGGCAACATTCAAATATCGAGGTTTCTCTCCTGCTGATGATACCACAGCCTATCACTGCTGCTACATTTACTCCTGACTTCTGCTTTTACTAGTGCCACTGTTATTACTGGGCTCTGTTTCAAAATGTCTCCCGACTCTGCCAACCCCTGTTAGTACTATTATTACCGCGGCTGCTGCTGTTGCTATTATCACTACTGCTGCTATTTGCACTGTTGAGGTAGTGTTGCAGTGGTTTTAGTGGTGCTAGCCCTGCTACAGATGATGTTCGCTTTGCTGCAAAGTTATTACAAGTGCTGTTGCGGTGTGTCTGGGGTCCTTGGTAAACCTGAACCCAAGGGGCCTTAAAACTCCCAGGTTCTGTGTGTGTCATTTTCCTTTTTGGTAATATGATTAAAGATTAAAGATTGTTCAAGTAATTAGCACCACTTAATACCATGTCAACTAAAGTCAGTCCCGTATTATCAGCTAATCTTGTGGCCTCGATTTGTAGAGTGGGTCTTGTCTTGAGATTTTATTATTTTAGTTTATGTTGTGCTCACGCCGTTCATATAAAGTTATGTTTAATCCAATAATGTCACCATATTGACACAGCTGCCATTGTGATCTGCTGTTTGCACTGGTCTTAATGGGAACTTGAAGGCAACAGGGTAAAGGATGATGAACCTATAACGGCGGGGGGGGGTGTCCACCCTCAGTTAGCACCATATTTCAGCTCATTTTTTTCCCCTCGTGTGGAACCATTTCTCCGCTGCCACAGCTGCACTGGGGACGCTTTTTTAACAGCACACTCATCTGGTTTTACTTCCCCTCCCCCACCACCCTCTGTGTTCAACTCACTTGCTGCTGTAGCCTGAGGGGAGATCAAACACATTATGTTGCTGAGTTTTGCTGATGTGGGATAAAACTGAAGTCACTCCTCGCAGTATAATTACCAGAAAGATGTTTTATCGACTATAGGTTTAACTGTTTCATGAGCGGATCTATTCTAGTGAAGGACAGATTCAAGACTCAAGAAAACTTTATTGTCTTTATTTTCCTTTGACAAGGCCGTAACAGATTATCATTATAGGCTGTCTTTGGTTAAACACGACTCGAGCCGGGAACTCACCTGAACATACAGTATTTATGATTTACCCCAGTGTGGGTCGTATCATAGTGTTTGCATTGGGCATAAGTTACCTGGTTACAAATGAATTGCAGGGTTAGCGAAGTAATAACAACGGCAGGTCATGTGACAGTCCCTCTGCTGTGTGTCTGAAGTCTCCTCTCAGTGTCAGGTGTTAACTGCAGTATGATTTTTAAGGTGCACACTGGATCTACTTTAAAGTAGATCAGGAGAAATTCAAAATATTATATGCTTTTACTCTCTGGCACCTGTCCAGTGCCTAAAGCCGAAAGCCCTGCAGACATATGAAGAATGAAGGAGAGTGAAACTTACCTGGTGTAAGGTGAGACAGCTCAGTCTGCGTTCATGTGGTAGGCTACATGATCAATGATCAATAAATATCAGGTGCTGTATAATGTGAAGACGACCCCGCATATTTGGGCCTCAGTCAAACTCAGGAGTTTTTTGTGGGAGTTTGTTTTGCACCAAAATCGGAGACTAGAAGACGTATCAGAACGGTTAGCTTAGTTAGCATCTTTTATTTGTTTATGTTGTTTGTTAGCCTGTAACTGGCAGTGGCTGACACAGTGTTAGCGGCTGTGCTAATACAAACTCTTGCTCTCTGTACTGAAGGTTTTGGTAACGGGTGAAAGAGCAGAGATGGTTAGTGTTGGAGGAAACATCAGAGAGACTCAGCCACATGTTTGAGCCTCAGTCAGACCCAGACTCAGATGACGAGTCTGTTGAGACCAGAACCAGAGACTAGCAGACGGATCAGAACAGTTAGCACAGTTAGCATCTTTCATTTGTTTATGTTGATAGATAGATTGATAGATGGATAGATACTTTATTTTGTTGTTTGTTAGCTTGTAACTGGCAGTGGCTGACACAGTGTTAGCGGTTGTGCTAATGCTAACTTTCTCTCTCTTTACTGACAAGATTTCAGGTTTATTTAGCCCCGCCCCCCGTTCCCACAAGTTGACAGAATTGGTTCCTTTGGTTTGTGACGTATGAAACTGGCTGTCTGAATCTGTTTTTATGAGACTGTCAAGGTGGAAACACTCAGTCACGGTTTGTTGTGCACAGCTGCTTCTTTGCTTCATGTTTCACATTAGAATAATCAGTAACGGATGATATGTGAAGGATATCGACAGTCGTAATCACTCTGAATAAATTGTGAATCTTGCATAAGAATCATCGTACAACAGGTGCAGCAGCCTTCACGACACTTGCAGTGTATTCAGAAAGTCTTCAGACCCCTTCACTTTTGTTATGTTCCAGCTTCAATTGAAAATCATTTAAATTCTCTTTCCCTAATCAATCTTCACTCAAACACTCCAAACTGACAAAGTTAAAATAGAATTTTAGAAATTCAGTCTGCTTTTATACACTCATACACAGTATAATTGTCGGGACACCTGTAGTACATACGTCATTACTCTTGACATGACGAAGTATAAGGAATGTGCTGTATTTTCCTAATATATAAGGATTCAGACACTTTTGATTACAGCGTCCAGTCTTCTTGGCTCTGACGTCACAAACTGCACATCTGGATTTGTGGATTTTCTGCCGTTCTTCTCTGCAGACCCTCTCAGGTTCTGTCAGGTTGGATGAGGACCATAGAAGTCGGACTGGGTTCAAGTCTGGACTCTGGCTGGGCCACTCAGGGACATCCACAGTCCTTGTTGTCCCTGAGCGACTCCTGCGTTGCCTTGGCTGTGTGAACCTTCAGCCCAGTCTGAGGTGCTGAGCGCTCTGGACCAGGTTTTCATTAAAGATCTCTGTACTTTGCTCCGTTCAGCTTCGCCTCAACCCTGACCAGTCTCCCTGTCCCGGCAGAACACCCCCACAGCCTGATGCTGCCTCCGCCAGGCTTCACCTTTGGGATGGTGCTGGACAGGTGATGAGCGGCTCCTGGTTTCCTCCAGACATGACGCTTAGAACTGAGACCAAACAGTTCAATCTTGGTTTCATCCGACCGGAGAATCTTATCTATTATAGTCTCAGAGTCATTTAACTGCTTCTTTACAAACTGAGGAGAAGCTTCATCTGGACATTCTGCTATAAAGTCCAGATCAGTGGAGAGCTGGAGGTGATGGTTTTCCTTCTGGAAGTTTCTCCATCTCCACACAGGATCTCTGGAGCTCAGCCAGAGAGACCATCAGGTTCTCGGTCAGTTCTCTTACCAAGGCCCTTCTCCCCTGATTGCTCAGTTTGGCGTCCAGCTCTAAGAAGAGTCCTGGTTTTTCCAAACTACCCCCATTTCAGAATGATGGAGGCCACTGTTCTCTTAGGAACCAGGTCTGAATCGTCTCTCCGAGCTCCGCAGGCAGCTCCTTCCTCCTCATGAATTGGTTTTTGCCCTGCTATGTCAGCTGTGAGACCTGATATAGACAGGTGTGTGTCTTTCCACGTCACGTCCAATCAGCTGAGTTTATCGTAGGTGGACTCCAGTCAAGGAGTAGAAACATCTCAGAGATGATCAAGAGAAATGGAGGAGCCTGAACTAAATTGTAATGGTTCCCTTGCATGAATAGGAATTATAAAAACTTCCTCTCCATGGAGACCATGAAGAGGAACATGTGAGTTTCACAACGTCAGTACATTCATAGTGAGCTCAAATGTTGGTATTCATAATTTCAACATGGTTCAAGTTTCATTTAACATATTTATATTGTTATAACTATTTGGAAAAGATTTGTAACTTAATCAATATTTTACACTGAGTATTGAGGTGCTCAGAAATGCAGAATAGCACCCAGTGTTATTTTGCTGCTTTGACCATAACATGGAGACATGGAGACATGGGGAGTGTGATAGACTGGAGTGGATGAAGAGAGAGTGACTGGTTACTCTGATCCCAGTTCACTGCAGAGACTCAACCAGCAGCAGGTCTCAGTGGAGTTTGGACTGACAAAGAAACGTTTTAAAGTTTAAATACGACAGAAATCACTTACACTTTATCGACTCAACACTTCATTGAAGCTTTGCTGATGAAACACATGACCTGACATGTTTCGTATGCCGAAAATGAACCCACTCCTCATGCTGATGCTCTATATGTCAGGGGAAGACAGCAGGTGAGTATTTACTACAGCATGTTGGCACAGACTCCTGGCGTGATGCCCGGTCAGGCCAGAGGATGTGGGCCATGTTAGCGAACAGCTACAGTCGGAGCAGAGTCGCAGTGTACTAGAGTATGAACACTTTTACTCAAACGTCAAATTAAATAAAAGTTACCTGCTGCTGCTGAAACATCTGTAGTAGTAACTGTAGTAACAACAGATCACTGAGTGTGGCTTCTTCAGCTGTGTTGAACAGCATCTCCATAGGTACGTCTCCATGTTGTTCCTCCCACAACCCGCTCCGTCCGTGGCACTTTGTCTTCCACTGGTATTAATGGAGCTGCAGCTCACAGTTGGCAGAGCTGCATTATTTATGGCAGTTTTTACCTGCTGATTCTTTGCAGCCAGCGTGCAAAGCAACAACATCCAGTCAAGTCAGTGATTAACCATATTTATTCTAGGGATCGACCAATGTATGGTTTTTTTTTTTTCAGGGCTGATACCGATACCAATAATCAGTAATCAAGGAGACCGATAACCAATATTTGGAACCGATATGCCAACACAAAACTACGGCTGTAGTAGAAAACTCACTGTGGCGTCCAGGTGTTTCTACTATTTTGTCCAACGCATTTATATCAGTGAAAGTTGGTTAAATAACAGAAACACAGCTCCACACACTACATCCTCCACAATGATCATCAACAAGAGTTTTAATACAAACTGATCATTATAATCAGTTTTATCTACGTGTTCCTAATAAACTGAACACTGAGTGTATATTAGTAATTATCAGCTGTATGCACAGACTGCAAAGAGCCTGACTGGAATTAATTGGTTGAATTTGCTGCTGTTCTCACCTGGGAACTGATTCACCTGGTAACCTGAAGCTGCTCTTTAATTTAACAGTTTATCATATTATTATTATTATCACCATATAAGATGTTTTACCCCTCCCCTTTTGAAATGTAACACGTTTACTCTGAGATATTTTATTCTATCGATTATTGGTTAAAAAAAATACCGATAATTGGAAAATGCTGAATATTGCCACCAATAATCAGCTGGGCTGATAATCGGTCAATCCCTGATTTATTCACATTGTATTGACACTAACGACCATATAGGACGTTTTGTCTCCCCACTGATATGACACATACGAGTGTCCCCTGAAATAGCGCCCCCTACAGTGGCAGTTGAATCAGACGTTCGTTGCCGTGGTTACAATAATAAACGGGTGAGCTGTGTCCCAATTCAGGAGCCGCATCCTTCATAGGGCGCGGCTTATGAAGGTTTGGCCCTTTGTAGTTGGTCTCCTCTTCTGCATATCCAGACTACAACGGGCTTTCGAATTAGAATTAATATTAATAATTAATAATGATATAAATTGTCGTGTGGACGCAGCCTTAGTCTGACTTCCCCACCCTCTCTGTGGCTCATTGGCTCCAGCTGAAAATATAAAAAATGTCTCACAAATATATAGTTTCTGTCAAACAGGAAGAAATTGTGCATTTAGGGACTATCTTCAGTGGCGGAGTGATACACATTTGGTGGTCTTGTGAGTATTTCCATCAGCTGGATGGTGTATGTGGGATGCAGCCACAGCGACAGTAACAGTGTGGGTGTTCGTGTTGGTCCCAGTGCAGCAGAGTGGCTCACTGACAACAATGGAGCTCTGTGGCACTGAGGAACATGAAATATCAGACGTGGTGCTCGTTATTAGAATCAATTAGTTGTTTGTTTGGGTTCATGGTGAAATAGACTGTCCCCATCAATTAAATGTTACAAGGAAAAATGAAAAGCTCATTACATAGAGAGAAATTTAATCCTGTCTCTAGTTTCATAACTGATTTGTGTCATAATTCCTTCGTCAGCGTGGAGAGGAATCTCTGTGGGAGGGTGATGATAGGATGAGAGGGAGGCTGCAGTCCGGAGGTGCGCTCCGGTTGCCGGTTGTTCAAAATCGCTGATCTGACACCAAGTCCCCGAACAATAATTACGCATAGGCACAAAAAAACAACACATGCACATGACGGCAGAGTGCTCTGTAATCTGAGCACCGCTTCGTTAGCGCTTTAAAGATTTATTCACGACCGACAAAAGGCTGCAGAGGAAAAGATGCTTTTTCAAATTAAGTTAATTCTAATCAACATTTAATGTCTCAATAGACTTTAAGTTGTAATTTTTATTATTTTAATGATTTTAAACCCCATTTATTTACATCATTTATAGTCATTATGGTGACATTCATTAATTCTAGCAGTTTTTATTCTTACTTGTGGAGTCTACCTTTCACTAATCACTAAAAATACAGATGTTGCCAAATCAATCAGGATTTTACCTTGAAGAGTTTTATCTATGAGTTTAGTTTTGTGTTATTGTTGTCAGGACGTACAGACACTAATAAGGGAAGGACAGACTGTTTTTCTGCTTAGAAAGACTTAAGAGATGATTTAAAACACAGTCTTCTCCAATATTTGACATCTCCAACTCTACATTTAAACTTTAGTCATTTTCCTCTTGTTGTTGTTCCACTGATCTTTTACTTGCTTCGGAAGCAGCAGTTGGTTTTAGTACATAATTATATTAAAAAGTGTTTCTAACAAATAGTAAATTAAAAGTCTGCAGTTATTCAGGCTGTATAGTAAATATTAACATTGATTAATTCATTAATGTAGGTTATTATATTTAATATACATTATTATACCTGGTAATGAAGCACAGCCAATTACTGTGACTAATTACTCCAGTGTACTGTGTCCTCTATTGAATGGAGACATCATCATTCAGCTCCACTGTTTCTGTCAGTTCATGCTGCTCATTGGCTGCAGCTTTACTACAGTATCCAGGGGTGGGGGGTGCATGTGGAGGGGGTCTGTGTTTTTTCATCATGTCTCTGCACCAGTGACAGCGTTGTGTTTGCAGGTCGTCCGTCCGTTCGTCCCATTCTTGTGAACGAGATATCTCAGTAACGTGTTGAGGGAATTTCTTCAAATTTGGCACAAACATTCACTTGGACTCAAAAGGTGAACTGATTAGAATTTGGTGGCCAAAGGTCAAAGGTCAAGGTCACGGTGATCTCATGTTCTTCTGAATGTAATACATCAGGAACGCACTGCGATCTCACCAAACATGTCCTTGGCCATGATTCATGATTTAAAACAAATATATGTCTTTATTTAACCCCAAAAATCAGTGAGGGTAAAGCTCTCATTTACAATGATGTCAAGCAGATGAAAATACCAGTTAAAAAAGAATTTAAAACATTTAAAACAAACAATTAATAAATAATGTAAACAGGATTTATTCCTAATGAAAAAAGCTTATGCCTTAATTTACCCACCAGATTAGATACAGGATTCTTTAAGGATAACTTCTGTGTCCAATGTCAATAAGGATAAATTGATGAAGTGATGACATTTTATATCCAGAAGGTCAAAGGTCAACTTCACTGTGTCATCATAATGGTCTGCAAAAACACTTTCAATTCAGCGCTGTAGAACAGGAAGAGGAGATTGTGGCCATATTTCCTGCAACAGGAGTCATACAACCACGTGGTGGTGATTCCAGTTTGAAGTTGTGTTTGTGTTATTGCACTCGTTGTGTTGTGTCTACCTGCAGATGGAGATTAGCTCTTGGCTAAATGTGGTGCAGTGCATCTCTTCTCTGTGCGTGAGATCAATGTTTTTGTACGTGGCCCCTGATAAATAAATGTAATAAACTAAACTAAATATGATCTTCTTCATCAAATAATTAGGCGTGCTGTTTTAGATTGCAATTAATTCGTTTGATTAATTATAATTTTTGTTCATGTTCAATGTGAAAACTATCGAGTCCAGCCAATAGTCTGTCCCTGCAGTGATGGAGGCTGGTTTCAGGACCTCGTTTTCAGGACTGTATTTCTTGGACTGTATATTGCAAAAACTGCCGTAAAGGTTTATTCCACCCAAATACTACTTTTTATCTAAGTGCTCATAGTTTTAAAGGTTAAATAAAAGGTAAAATAAAGATGGAAGAGAAAGGCAAGACACAAGGATGACTTTGGGGACAGATTGAAGATTATATACTGGATATAATTCTATGCAATAATAACATACAGTTCAATACAGTAACATGAGACACAGTGGGAGAGATTAATCCGTATCCATGAAATCATTAGATTTCCCCCAGAGATGAAAGATCAGGGTAACAGCTAATAAACGAATCAGTATAGTATATTCAGTTCAAGGTAATATAGTTATTAAGTATAAAAATGACTAACATTAATAATAATTTAATACGAATTCCCCACTGCTATGATTTAGTAGTTTAATGTTGCTAATATATAGATTATAAGCCGGTTGTGTATTATTATTAATAATAATATATAAAAATAGCTGTGGGTCTGACCCTGTTTCTTTTCTCTCTGCACATTGTTTTGTGTTAATTTAATCAAACACAGTTGTGCTGCATATAAGCATGATACTAAAATTAATACGGCTTTAGACCTGGATTTTAACCCACTCAGGGTCCCTCTACAAAGCAGGGCCCTCAGATTAGATAATAACGTTGAACCCCGTTCAGTGATGGATGGACCAATCAGCCGACTGTCCTTCATGACGCTCACATGCTGCCCTGGCTTTGATGAACTGGAGTTGCTGCCTGGAATGGAAATTAATTAAATGATACTGACATTTAAATGTCATTTAACTGACACACAAAAAAATGAGAGAGAGCGAGAAAAGAGAAAGTGGAGAGAGAGAGAGTGCAGACGGACAGAGGGGTGAAACCGAAGGTGGTCCATTATTCTTTGTAATTCAGTGTCATTCTCCGGTTTATCAGTGACACGTTTTACACTGCACCGTGAGAAGCAGGTCGACAGCTGTTTATTGAAAGCGTCCATGGCGGCTCCAACGCTTGTTAATGGTTGTTAATAAACGTCAAGTTGACCCACATCACACACAGGTCTGCCGTCTGAGAGTGGTGTAAGTGCTCATCTGTTTTCAGCGCTGCACACTGTAAATGGCCACAAACCTTAAACCCCACTTCCTGCACATTGAGCGTGGAGCCTTTGGGCCCTTGAGGATCTGCAGCCCTGTGTCACGGCTCAGAATAAACACGACCCAAATATACGACGCAGATAAAAAGTTCAAACAATTCACCTTTAATGAAGGAAACACAGGTGAGAGGAGGGACAGCGTCAGCTGGAAACAAACCGGCAGCATGGCTGGTGTGGGATGATAGACAGCCTGAGAACAGGTGGAGGTGGGCCAGTACTTATACCTGGGGGTAATCCACTGAAGCTCTACCTGAACTGATTGAAAACATCACAGAGAAAAGAAAATAACGAGAAACCGCCAGCAAACGTGAAGCATGCAAGATACATTAATCTCACTTTCTCTGGTGTTCCTGAAGCTGCAACCAGCAACCCCGAGATTAAAGACCTCCACCGGTCTCTGTGAACAACATAACCTTCCATCGAGTTCACCGACATCTAAAGGACGGAGACAGATTGTACAAAGTTTGATCATTTTCATCAGAGAGAACAAATCAAAAGGAAAAGGAAAGAACTAAAAGCTAACTTTGGTTTAAATGACCAGTTTCCTCAAAAAGCAAATGAGTACTGAGTGTACCTGCTGCTGGACAGATTGTACACTGATGCACACCTCCTTTCACAATACCACATTACTTTCCTAAAGTCACCATGGAAACAGGTGTCATTAGTATAACAATATGGCTGATGCTGGCACTGAGGCATAAAAACACAATTTCTGATTCAACAACTTAAATATAAATCTTCAAAAACAGAGATAAGTTACACTGATTGAGCTGATCAGCTGATCCAAAAACAAAGAGCAATAATTCCTGCCATGAAATCACTCAAAACCCACAAGAAATACATCAGATTTTTCACATATTTTACATTAAGTTAAACTCACTCCCCCCAATTTATTCCAAGCCAGAAGCAGACACTCTAGATGCACCACTGACATTAGATGAACTTTGAAAGCCCTACATCCGATGCCAAATAACAAGCCAGCCGGAGCAGACGCCCCCCCTGCTGACTTCTCTCAACACTTTTGGCGCTCGCCGTTTCCACTCAGGAAAACAAAATACAAGACACATTAGAAACTGACTGAAGAATCGAGACTAAAGCCCCGACCATCAGATCAGAAACAGTTCCAACTTTAGTTCACCCCACTCAGAGAAAAGACATGCTCCAGATAACGCTTGTAGAAAGGGGAGGGAGGGAGATGTGACTTCAAATCAATATCACGATTAATGAACGATTACCGATTACCTGGCGCTTATCGGTCTCTCTGTGTTTGAGCCGCAGCTTTGCTTTGAGTGAATGTGGATTGACGTTAGTTGGACGTTGGAGGCTCATGACTGTTTTAAGGGAAAAGTTCATCAACCGGCACATTGGACTGAATTGATCGACATGATCAAGATACGGTTTTGATACTTGTTGGGTTAATTGCCCGGTCCAACCTGTAAACTGTGTAAACTTACTCATCACACTTTGGCTTTTGGAGATTCGTTCATCAAAACCTTCACAAGTAAAAAGCTAATCGGTTTTCAACTGCTCCCATCCACAGCGCTTTGTTTTACACAACCACAGTTCGCTAACGTTAACGCTAACAGTGAGGAGGAGACCACTGGTTTTCATATCAGGAATGTTATTTAGTTTATTGTCATTTTACATTTGTTTCCATAGAGATATTATTGAGTTTATCGACAGTGACTCTGCTGCTGTCAACATTATTGTTGCTGCTCTACACTTTAAACTTTTATTTAATTGAATTCATTCTAAGCCTGTTTCTAAACTTTATTCTTTTAAAAAACACAATAACAACAACCAATAGGAGTATCAGTAAAGAACCGGATAAGCTGTACTGTATTGATGAGATAAGATAAATATAATATTATATATTATATTATATCAGAGAGCCCAGACTGGCTCACATACATTCACATCCAGCATGTGAAGATCAACCTGCTTCTTTTCCTTCAGAGGACAAATTGCAACTGTCAGAGTAAAAAATACCTCCACATGTCACACCATTAGATCAGTGGTTCAGATCTATTGATTCTTTAATCACACCATTCAACTGGAAAAATCAAACTATCCACTCGACGAAAAACCAACATCATCATCAGACCAACCCCATAGATTAGAGTTAGAGCAACTGCATTCAAAAACATTTCACTCACAGATTTACCTTTCCCCTAACTCAATGATCAAACACCCCCCCTGCAATAAAGACACTGTGATTTTCATTTAGAGAGACGTCTGAGGGAACGTCGTAAAGCTGAATCAGTTCAGGTGAATAGAGGCAGATTGTTGTTTTAGATGTCTGCATATGAAAAACCTCTTCAGGCATTTACATTAAATAAAGATAAAAGGAAAATCCTCCAGTATCTGTTATCAATCACAATTAATATAAATGGATGTGATGACTGCATGGCAATAACAATGACACAGTAAAAGATTAAAATTACAATATTAATAAAGAAAAATGTAGATTTAATTTGAGGGTGTTGCCAGCAGAGGGCGCCCTCTCATCCACAGGTCAGTGCTCTAATCATGTGCTTTATAAAAAGAGGGTTGGATATGTAATTTGTTCTGTAGTGCCAGAGGAATCCTGAATAAATAAGGTTTAACTAACTTATATAAACCTGCCTATCAGAGGTTTTTCTCACCAGTTCAGAGTCCAGAGATCCTTTAAAGCCGACCTCCTCTGTGAGGATGTAAACCTGTTATCTGTTCATCCTCCTCAGATGATGATCTGAGATCTGAAAAGGTATTTAGGTCTTAAAAGTGGTTTTTGAACACAGGTTACATAAGATTGAACATTTGTAACATCATTTCGATGAATATTAACTGAATATTTTTGAAACTTCTTTGAATGTAAAATAGACAGGTGATTATTTACAATAACGTGCACCGTTCTTACCAACTGATAAGGAAATCATAGGGAAATACTGAATGAAAACACATTGTAAGGACTGTACAGACACATGTTACTGCCTCTTCTCTTTCCTCACATCAGGATCTTATCACAGGGACAGTCAGTGAGGAAAATCAGGACAGTGTAGGTGGAATATTCATAACAAACCCACATCAGGAGTGAAAACATATCTCTGCTGTCTCCTGATGATACTGCAGGGGAAATTAGCCGACGCTGTGTTTACGTTTGTCTGTCTGTTGCAGGATGAGTTCCATCCGTTCATTGAGGCTCTGCTGCCCCAGGTCCGTGCCTTCGCCTACACATGGTTCAACCTCCAGGCCAGGAAAAGGAAGTACTTCAAAAAGCATGAGAAGAGGATGACTAAAGAAGAAGAGAGAGCGGTTAAAGACGAGCTGCTGGGGGAGAAGGCAGAGGTGGGATGGAGAAGTTGAGTGGTGGATAGAACAAATAAACTTCTAACTAATTTATTTTGTTTTACAAATCAAGAAGCTAAAATATGTTTTACAACATATTGATTTACTTTACATATTCCCAAATTACACTAACCCTTCATATGCTATTAGAACACATTGTTCGATACATTGATTGGCATCATTCTCTTAATAATGTCGCTCTGTTCCTAGGTGAAACAGAAGTGGGCCAGCCGCCTTTTGGCCAAGCTGAGAAAGGACATCCGACCTGAATGCAGAGAAGACTTTGTCCTGTCCGTCACCGGGAAGAAAGCAGCGTGTTGTGTCCTGTCGAACCCCGACCAGAAAGGCAAGATGAGACGCATAGACTGTCTTCGACAAGCTGACAAGGTAAAAATCATCCCGTCTAACGGTCCGTGTTCCCTTCCAGGAGTTCTGTTCCACAGTTTGCATCAGGAGGTCAGGATAGGAAGGAAATGATAACGATAATGAAGGACGGACGTAGGCGAAGGCAAATGAAGCTCAACTATGTAACCGATGTTTGATTGTTTGTTTGTTTTGCACGACAGATTATTAGGGTCACAACGAGGAGGAAGAAAAATCAGAAATGTAGAGAATAAAGTCGTAATTTTACAAGAAAACAGTCATAATGAGAAGAAAGTGGTCATTTTAGGTCACATGTTGTTTGGGGGGGTGGGGGGGGGCATCTGGAGCTTTAAAATGAGGAACGTGGAGCATCCTGTGAAGTTAGACTTTAGATCTCACTAATAAGGAGATACTTCATCTTTTAGCTCATCATCAGCATCATCAGCATCATCATCAGGACAGAGTCATTAGTGCAAATAAACCAGTTATGAACCAATTAAAAATAAACCAGCATTATTAGATCTTGGTCCAAGCATGCTGCATGCTGATTGGCTCACTGACACTGATGAGATTTGCTCATTTACTCCTTTTGAATTGAACGGCATTTTTCAATCCTTGAGAGCATCAAACCAATTTGGTTTATAGAAGTAATAATAACAACAACAATAATAATAAACTTTATTCGTATGGCACCTGTCATACAAGGAATGTAGCACATGAAAAGGAAAGACATAAAATGAACATAAAACATTGTTAAAATCATTGATCTAAAGTGTTAAACATTAAAAACATTAACGTAAAATGAGATAAAATAATGAATAAAACAATAAATCATGAAATAGAAAGACATTTAAAAGAAGTGCTGAGTATTGAAGTGATGAAGTTCGATACTCGGCGTCAAAGCCGTGAACTTTAAACATTTGTTGATGGTGATCAACGCCTGTTTTGATATTTAACTGTTGCCTTGACAACAGTCCCCTCTGAGTCTCCATCACATGTTGCTATGCAACTGAGGCGTCATGTAGTTGGATTAGTGATTAAGGACAGAAAAACATCTGGTTTCATACAGAAAAAACATCTGGTTTCATACAGATGAGGCTACAGAACAAGCTGATCTGATTCATATTTATTATTTAACATTACACACCGTGTTGTTATGTTTATTTTAGTTTGGTAGTTTATGTGGAAATTATTGTGTGTTAAAGAATTTAACTGATTACTGGTGAAACTAATTGTACCGACTCAGTCATGATAAAATAGTCAGATTGATTAGGGGAAGTTTTTTCTAATGCTTGGAACAGTTTTAAGTTTATGTTTTTTATATTTATATTTACCTCAGACGACAGCTACAAGTGTTTTACTGCAGTGTGGCTTAAAATATGAGCAGCGTGTCAGAGATAGGATTTTGTTCACAGTGTTCAAAGACCAAAAGTTTTTTTTAGTTTTTTTTTTTTATACATTTACAGTCAAACGTTGATGACATGAAACTGTTAAATGGAGGGAAGCGCTGGTGCAGCTTGTCCAGAGTCAGATTCACGCTGTTCAAGTCAACAGTGTTGTCTTCTCTCAGGTGTGGAGGCTGGACCTGGTGATGGTCATCCTGTTTAAAGGAATCCCATTGGAAAGCACAGATGGAGAGCGGCTTGTGAAGGGAGGCCAGTGCTCCAACCCGATCCTCTGCGTCCAGCCTCGACACATCTCAGTCTCCGTCAAAGAGCTCGACCTTTACCTCGCTTACTACGTACAGGAGAGAGGTATGTAACCAACACACACTTCACTGTTGCTCTGACAACTGATGGATCCTACTGTCGCCTTTACGCAACTTTTCTCTGCGAAGACACAACCTGACGTAGGTGTGCAGACCTGCGATAGGAGAGCTTTCTGTTTTTCTGTTGGTGTCAGGCTTTTAAAGCATTGGTCAGATAAATGTAACGGCGGGAACACACCGCCTGCGTTGCGTGTGAGCGCGGCGGCTGACGTCGCTGACCTGCTGCGGAGAATCATGTGTGTGTGTTCACACGGGTCTCTGCTGCTGCAGCTCCGTCTCTCTACATAGAGTTTACAGGTTACTGGAGTTGGATTTCTCTTCATTATAAATTAATTTCTGATTTATTTTTGACAGAAAACGTCACTAAAACGTCTCTGTCGCCACATGCAGCTGCTAAAATGGTTAAAAATACAGTATATTTATATTTTTTCATGTCTGTCAGATTCAGATTCAGCCTTGAAACTATAGTGGAAGTGTTTAGGAAAAGATCACGGTTTGGACTGAAACAGACAACGTTAACACATGACCTCACCTGCCTGTGAGGCAGGAAGAGGCGGGGCTACTGCAGGGCAGGTGGGAGTGGCAGGGCCTGAAATGACAGGAGAGTTTAATGATAGTGACAAAAGCAGGAGGAGAATGAATGAATGAACTGTAACAAGTCGTGTTTCTGAGTCGGTTTGATGAAAGTTTTATTGTTGTGATAAGGACGTGACACAGGTGAGGTGGTGACTAATGTTGGCAGCTGTTTCAGTTAACTAATAAATAAACGTTGGTGGCCCCTTCTCTTCTGCCTCGTAGCCAAGATGGCGACCGCTGAGTGTGAACCAGCCTCAGCGTCTGTCTTTAACTCATGTGTTCAGTCTTTTTGTCAGTCGTGGTTTTGAAATCAGGATTTTAGCAGCGGCTTGGAAGTGAACATATAATCTTCATTTACCAGGTTTCGCTGTTTCATACTTGGGTTGCGTTGTCTTGACAACAGAAACAGAAAAACATGTAAACGAGAACAGGTTTATTGGGGACTCGACTGAATTAAAATACTGTATGTTTGAGCACCGAGAGGAGAACAGCAAACAGATAAAGAAACCAGCTGATACGAGGCAGGTCCTGTCACATCAGGCTTTGACCTGTGGTCTTATTAATGGAGCCACCGAGTCCAAAAGCTTTTCTTCTGTAAGGAGCAGGAATAAACTCAGTAAATACCACGGCCGTCTGTGTTTCAGATTAAGAGATATTTTGGCCTGAAGAAGAAAGGAGAGATTCATTGTTTATGGAGATGAAGTGTGTGTGTGTGTGTGTGTGTGTGTGTGTGAGTGGGGGTGTGTGTGTGTGTGTGTGTGTGTGTGTGTGTGTGTGTGTGTGTGTGTGTGTGTGTGTGATTCACCGAAATCTGCTGATTGGACTGTGATATTACTTGTGTACAAGAAAACAAGACTAGCGCGGTGAAGTACAGACGCAGTGCGACTCCGTGCCGAGCCAATGGAGAGAGACGTACATTTGTGAGGATACAGAGCATCTATGAATCTACATAATCGTAGAGAGTGCAGAATGTAAATGATCCATTAGTTGTTAAGATATTTCATTCTGTCCCGACACTTCAGAGGAAAGTCACTGGGAAAGCAAAAACATTAGGATTTATCTGTGTGGGACCAGGAATCTCCCACCAAACTCTACAGTTGTTTGATGCATCTTGTCATGAACCAAAATAAGGAACAGCAGGGACGTTTAGTCTCGACCACGGGGCTTAACCAAAGGTCAGAAGGTCACATAGAGCCATCGTTATTCATATCAGATTTGAAAGAGTATGTCGAGAATATAACACGGCTTCGTTTTGTCACGGCAGATCTCAAAGGGCTGCGGATGTGTTTAAATCATCTTCAGAGCAGCTCCGAGTTCTTCCCTCTCATTGGCCGGTTGAAACCATTTGTATAAATACGTTTAATGGAGCCGCGAGTCGAGTCCAAAAACAACTGAAAGACAGCTCAGTGTTCACATCTGGTTTTTATATTGTGGCTTCAGGAGCTGGAAGAGGCTCGTTCAGCGACACAGTGAGGCGGCAGCTCGACGGGACAGATCAGCACCGACGACCAGCGACACCAGGACATAAACACAACATCACCTGACTGCAGAGTAAACACCAACTGCTGCTGAATTCATTTCTGTAACAAATAGGGTCATCTCCACTCCCAGTGTGCTCTCTGCCACCGGCTCACAGTGGTTTGGGGAGGGAGGGCGGGAGCGTGAGACACGAGACGTTCAGCTGCCACTCGGTCTTTTCGCAGTGACACCACCTCCTCCTCCTCCTCCTCCTCCTCCTCCTCCTCCTCCGATTCAGCTGACCTTGATCAAGATTGGATGCAGGATGCAACTTGCTAGAAAATCCGAGGGCGAAGGGCGAAGAGCTCGGTGTCCAGAACATTTTGTTTGTCTATTATTTTTCTCATTTTCTCATTATTATTTCACTACCGCCCTGTAGGTAGGAGGCTCTTCTTTCTGCGTCGGCACACGCTCCCTACACACTGTAGGAACTTCGCTTTTTTTTAATAATAGGTAACTATAAGACCATCATTACGCTGTGCATAACGAATGTATGGAGAAAAAAAAAGTGATTTAATTGTTGCTTCTTCCTGTCCTTATTGGTGTAACTTCGGAAAAGAACCCGAGTGGGCAGCTTGACGTCTCGTGTCTCACGCTCCTGCCTCCTTCCCCAAACACTGTGAGCGGTGGCAGAAGAGCACACTGGGAGTGGAGAACTGACCCTATTTGTTAGAATGAATTCAGACAGCAGTTTGGTTGTTTACTCTGCAGTCAGGTGATGTTGTGTTTATGTCGCTGGTGTGCTGGTCGTCGGTGCTGATCTGGTCCGTCGGAGCTGCCGCTCTCACTGTGTCGTGAACGAGCCTCTTCAGCTCCTGAAGCCACAATAATAAAAACCTAAAGATGTGAACACTGAGCTGTCTCTTTCAGTTTGTTTTTGGACTCGACTCGCGGCCGCCATTCAACGTATTTATACAAATGGTTTCAACGCCAATGAGAGGGAAGAAACTCGGAAGCTGCTCTGAAGATCGATTTAAACAGTCCGCAGCCTTTGAGAAATTCCTGCCGGTGACAAACCGTAAGTCCGTGAAGTTTATATGTCTCGCGAGACATAACTCTTTCAAATCTGATATGAATAAGGATGGCTCTATGCTGACCTAGCTGACTTTGGTTAGAGCCCGTGGTCGAGACTAGCAGATAGCCCTGCTGTAACCTTATTTGGGTTCATGACAAGCGATCAACACAACTGTAGAGTTTGGTTGGAGATTCCTGGTCCACAAGTTAATCCTAATCGTTTTTTGCTTTCCAGTGATTTTTCCTCTGAAGTGTCGGGGAAGAATGAAATATTTAACAACTAATCGGATCATTTAATTTCTGCACTCTCTAACGATTATGTGATTCATAGAATGCTACTGTATCCTACAAATTGTGTTCTCTCTCCATTGGCTGGGCACGGAGTGCAGACTGCGTCTGGTACTACTTCACCTGCGCTAGTCTTGTTTTCCTGTACACAGTAATATACCAGTCAATCAGCAGATTTCGGTGAACTCACATACACAGTCCACAATCAGCTCAATGCACACACACACACAACACACACACACACACACGTCACAGGATAGTAGTGAGCACCACACACACACAATTGTATAACACACACACACACAGCTCGTTTAACACACACACGAGGACACTGTCATCTCCATAAAACATGAAGGGTCTCTTCCTTCTCTTTCTTCAGGCCAAAATATCTTTAATCTGATAACACAGACGGCCAGTGGTATTTACTGGGAGTTGTTCCTGCTTTATGCCTTTATCAGAAGAATAAGCGTTTTGACTGCCGTTTGGCTGATTAATCAGACACAGGTCAATAAGCCTGATGATCGAGAATGCTCATATCAGCTGGTTTCTTTCTTTATCTGGTTGCTGCTCTCGCTCTGGTGCTATCTGCATATTTTAATTCAGTCGAGTCCCATAAACCTGTTCTCGTTTACATGTTTTTTTCTGTTTCTGTTGTCAAGAAACGCAACCCAAGTATGCAAACGCGCTGAAGTCCTGGTAAAGTGAAGATTTTATATAAGTGTGTCTCTTACTCAAGGCCGTGCTAAAATCGCTGATTTCACAACCACGACTGACAAAAAGGACTGAACACCATGAGTAAGACAGAACGCTGTGAGGCTGGTTCACTACTCAGCGGTCGCCATCTTGGCTACGAGGCAGGAGGAGAATGAATGAATGAACTGTAACAAGTCGTGTTTCTGAGTCGGTTTGATGAAAGTTTTATTGTTGTGAATAAGGACGTGACACAGGTGAGGTGGTGACTAATGTTGGCAGCTGTTTCAGTTAACTAATAAATAAACGTTGGTGGCCCCTTCTCTTCTGCCTCGTAGCCAAGATGGCGTACCGCTGAGTGTGAACCAGCCTCAGCGTCTGTCTTTAACTCATGTGTTCAGTCTTTTTTGTCAGTCGTGGTTTTGAAATCAGGATTTTAGCAGCGGCTTGGAAGTGAACATATAATCTTCATTTACCAGGTTTCGCTGTTTCATACTTGGGTTGCGTTGTCTTGACAACAGAAACAGAAAAACATGTAAACGAGAACAGGTTTATTGGGGACTCGACTGAATTAAAATACTGTATGTTTGAGCACGAGAGGGAGCAGCAGAAACAGATAAAGAAACCAGCTGATATGAGGCAGGTCCTGTCACATCAGGCTTTGACCTGTGGTCTTATTAATGGAGCCACGAGTCCAAAGCTTTTCTTCTGTAAGGAGCAGGAATAAACTCAGTAAATACCACGGCCGTCTGTGTTTCAGATTAAGAGATATTTTGGCCTGAAGAAGAAAGGAGAGATTCATTGTTTATGGAGATGAAGTGTGTGTGTTGTGTTGTGTGTGTGTGTGTGTGTGTGTGTGTGTGTGTGTGTGTGTGTGTGTGTGTGTGTGTGTGTGTGTGTGTGTGTGTGTGTGTGTGATTCACCGAAATCTGCTGATATGGACTGTGATATTACTTGTGTACAAGAAAACAAGACTAGCGCGGTGAAGTAAGACGCAGTGCGACTCCGTGCCGAGCCAATGGAGAGAGACGTACATTTGTGAGGATACAGAGCATTCTATGAATCTACATAATCGTAGAGAGTGCAGAATGTAAATGATCCATTAGTTGTTAAGATTATTTCATTCTGTCGACACTTCAGAGGAAAGTCACTGGGAAAGCAAAAACATTAGGATTTATCTGTGTGGGACCAGGACTCCCACAAACTCTACAGTTGTTTGATGCGTCTTGTCATGAACCAAAATAAGGAACAGCAGGGACGTTTAGTCTCGACCACGGGCTTAACCAAAGGTCAGAAGTCACATAGAGCCATCGTTATTCATATCAGATTTAGAAGAGATAGTCAGGAATATACGGCTGCTCGTTTTGTCACGGCAGATCTCAAGGGTGCGGATGTGTTTAAATCATCTTTCAGAGCAGCTCGGAGTTCTTCCCTCTCATTGGCCGGTTGAAACCATTTGTATAAATACGTTTAATGGAGCCGCGAGTCGAGTCCAAAAACAACTGAAAGACAGCTCAGTGTTCACATCTGGTTTTTATATTTGTGGTTCAGGAGCTGGAAGAGGCTCGTTCAGCGACGTGAGGCGGCAGCTAGCTCGAGACACAAAGTGCCACTGAGAACGATCAGCACCGACGACCAGCGACACAGACATACACAACATCACCTGACTGCAGAGTAAACACCAACTGCTGCTGAATTCATTTCTGTAACAAATAGGGTCATCTCCACTCCCAGTGTGCTTCTGCTGCACCGGCTCACAGTGGTTTGGGGAGGGAGGGCGGGAGCGTGAGACACGAGACGTTCAGCTGCCACTCGGTCTTTTCGCAGTGACACCACCTCCTCCTCCTCCTCCTCCTCCTCCCTCCTCGATTCAGCTGACCTTGATCAAGATTGGATGCAGGATGCAACTTGCTAGAAAATCCGAGGGCGAAGGGCGAAGAGCTCGGTGTCCAGAACATTTTGTTTGTCTATTATTTTTCTCATTTTTCATTATTATTTCACTACCGCCCTGTAGGTAGGAGGCTTCTTCTTTCTGCGTCGGCACACGCTCCCTACACACTGTAGGAACTTCGCTTTTTTTTAATAATAGGTAACTATAAGACCATCATTACGCTGTGCATAAGAATGTATGGAGAAAAAAAAAGTGATTTTAATTGTTGCTTCTTCCTGTCCTTATATTGTATCACTGGTTGCAGTGCGGCCAGAGGCCGTGGGTCGGACTCAAACCGGCAACGTCACAAACTTTCAAGGTGTCAATTGAAGGTTTAAGATATAGGTGTTGTGAGCTCATTGGAAGTAAAGAAGCACCTCCACCTTTCACCTCCAGCCACAGTCGTTTCAGAGGCATCACATAATGCTTCTTAGTTTCTCATGATACAGTTCTTCTTCTCTGGTTTTTCAGTTGTGCTGTCATTAACAACACAACATGTGAATGAAGTGAATCGACTCCTTGACCTGAAGGTAACACTGGAGACATTGTTGGACTGTGTGTCTTGCTCTATATCACTATTATGGGCTGGAAGTTATTTTTACCCCACATGCGTAGTTTGTGGATCCCAAAGACTTTTCCTTTATAAAACACAAACTGACAGTATTTACCATCCGACCGCCTCCCTGATTCTCTACAGGCAGAGCTACAGTCACTAACACGTCACCGGTTTCCTGCACAAAGCAGAGAGAGAGTGTCCTGCGTTCTTTTCCACCGAGGTTCAAGATTCGATTTCTGCTGATCGAATGGGAAAACGACGGAGTGACCTCGATCTGAAACCACCGAAGTCTTCTAGTTTACAAAGACCATTACTGCACTATGTGTGAACACGAGCTCTATCATCACTCTGTGTTTGTGTTTTCAGGGTGGAAACCAAGAAAGACTTGATGCTCGTCTCATGACATCACGTTTTCCTGCGTGGTTGAGTTAAGACTTGATGTTCATACCGGTGACTAGTTGCTGTTGCGGTTTTTGTTCTCGGCGCCGGCGTCTGTGCGTCCGTCGTACGTCCGTCCCGTTCTCGTGAACGCGATATCTCAGTAACGCCTCGACCGAGCTTCTTC
>NW_019178792.1:76016-103402 GCF_002260705.1 Seriola dumerili
CTCCTCCTCCTCCTCCTCCTCCTCCTCCTCCGATTCAGCTGACCTTGATCAAGATTGGATGCAGGATGCAACTTGCTAGAAAATCCGAGGGCGAAGGGCGAAGAGCTCGGTGTCCAGAACATTTTGTTTGTCTATTATTTTTCTCATTTTCTCATTATTATTTCACTACCGCCCTGTAGGTAGGAGGCTCTTCTTTCTGCGTCGGCACACGCTCCCTACACACTGTAGGAACTTCGCTTTTTTTTAATAATAGGTAACTATAAGACCATCATTACGCTGTGCATAACGAATGTATGGAGAAAAAAAAAGTGATTTAATTGTTGCTTCTTCCTGTCCTTATATTGTAATCACTGGTTGACGTGCAGCCAGAGGCCGTGGGTCGGACTCAAACCCGGCAACGTCACAAACTTTCAAGGTGTCAAAATGAAGGCGGAGTTTAAAGATAGGTGTTGTGAGCTCATTGGAAGTAAAGAAGCACCTCCACCTTTACACCTCCAGCCCACAGTCGTTTCAGAGGCATCACATAATGTTCTCTAGTTTCTCATGATACAGTTCTTCTTCTCTGGTTTTTCAGTTGTGCTGTCATTAACAAACAACATGTGAATGAAGTGAATCGACTCCTTGACCTGAAGGTAACACTGGAGACATTGTTGGACTGTGTGTCTTGCTCTATATCACTATTATGGGCTGGAAGTTATTTTTACCCCACATGCGTAGTTTGTGGATCCCAAAGACTTTTCCTTTATAAAACACAAACTGACAGTATTTACCATCCGACCGCCTCCCTGATTCTCTACAGGCAGAGCTACAGTCACTAACACGTCACCGGTTTCCTGCACAAGCAGAGAGAGAGTGTCCTGCGTTCTTTTCCACCGAGGTTCAAGATCATTTCTGCTGATCGAATGGGAAAACGACGGAGTGACCTCGACTCTGAAACCACCGAAGTCTTCTAGTCTTCAAAAGACCATTACTGCACATTGTGTGAACACGAGCTCTATCATCACTCTGTGTTTGTGTTTTCAGCGGTGGAAACCAGAAGACTTGATGCTCGTCTCATGACATCACGTTTCCTGCTGTTGGTTGCTAGTTAGACTTGATGTTCATACCGGTGACACTAGTTGCTGTTTGCGGTTTTTGTTCCTCGGCGCCGGCGTCTGTGCGTCCGTCGGTACGTCCGTCCCGTTCTCGTGAACGCGATATCTCAGTAACGCCTCGACCGAGCTTCTTCAAATGTGGCACAAGCATTCACTTTGACTCAAAGGTAAAGTGATTAGATTTTGGTGGACAAAGGTCAAAGGTCAAGGTCTCAGTGCTCTCATGTTCTTGTGACATTCTGTCTTTCTGTCTTTCTCTTTTTCTTTCTTTCTTTCTTTCATTCGTTCTTTCTTTCTTTTCAATAATTTAATTAATCTGATAACTGTCTTGTTAATAAAATTGTCCTAATTTATTGATTGTTGAAAGTGTTTTAATCAAATCTCTCTCCCCCTCTCCCTCTCTCTCTCCCTCTCTTTCTCCCTCTCTCTCCCCCTCCCTCTCTCTCTCTCTCTCTCTCTCTCTCTCTCTCTCTCTCTCTCTCTCTCTCTCTCTCTCTCTCTCTCTCTCTCTCTCTCTCTCTCTCTCTCTCTCTCTCTCTCTCTCTCTCTCTCTCTCTCTCTCTCTCTCTCTCTCTCTCTCTCTCTCTCTCTCTCTCTCTCTCTCTCTCTCTCTCTCTCTCTCTCTCTCTCTCTCTCTCTCTCTCTCTCTCTCTCTCTCTCTCTCTCTCTCTCTCTCTCTCTCTCTCTCTCTCTCTCTCTCTCTCTCTCTCTCTCTCTCTCTCTCTCTCTCTCTCTCTCTCTCTCTCTCTCTCTCTCTCTCTCTCTCTCTCTCTCTCTCTCTCTCTCTCTCTCTCTCTCTCTCTCTCTCTCTCTCTCTCTCTCTCTCTCTCTCCCTCTCTCCCTCTCCCTCTCTCTCTCTCCCTCCATCTCCCTCTCTCTCTCCCCCTCTCCCTCCCTCCCTCTCTCCCTCTCTCTCTCTCCAGAGGCAGACCAGAGCAGCAGTCCCAGTCGTACAGGAGTGGGTTCGGATCAGGAGGACAGTCGCACCACGACCATGGGTACAGTATAAGTCAATTTTCATTTTCTTAATGAGCTGTTAATTATCTTTGTTCTGATTGGTTTGTTCAGTAATTTGAACAAACACTATTACGACCTAATACACTAACTGGACCTCAGTGATGGCTGCCAGATTATTATGAACACATTTTATCCCAAAGCTCATATTGATCCTAGTGTCCTGAAGGAAAAGAGGGAAACACAGTGAAAGGAGTCATCAGTCAGTCATAGTGTCATACAGGGAAATACAGTGTAAACAAGTACAACTAAAAGCATGAGCACTGTATGTGCTGTACATCCACATCTCTCTCTCTCTCTCTCACACACACACACACACACACACACACACACTGTCTAACTGCTGTTGTGTTTACACAGATGGTCCTGAGTTCCAGGAGAGTTTTGTGACATCAGGAGTTTTCAGTGTCACTGAGCTGGTCCAGGTTTCAAGAAGTAAGCTCTTGTGCATCACATGACACGTCACACCTGATTTTTACATCACAAGTTACGTCCTAAATGTTTGAGGTCATAAAAAAAGCTCATCCATGGTAACAGTTAGTGCAGTGCATCTATAGAAACACTGATGGCATTGTGATTTATGTGAAATTAACTTTTTGTATAAACTAGTCAGGTGTGTATTTGTTTTGGTTGAATCTTTTCATCTGAATGTGATAATCTCAGGTAACACCTGTTGTCACCTGCTGTCTCTGAGGTGTCAAACAAACCTCTCCCTGCTGCTGTACAACCGTTGCTTCAGAGTATAAATGTGTTGTCAGGATAATGTACGGTGGCTGACGAGGGCAAAACACATTAAAAAACACAAATACAAAATACAAAACAAATACAAAAACAGAAACGAGCTGCAGATGAAAAAACGTGCTGCTGGAAACAAAAACATGAACAACAAACACGCTGCAAATACAGAAACGATGCAACAACAAAAACAAACAAACAACAAAAAACAACAACAGATGCAACAGACAATAAACGCTGCATATCCAGACGACACAATGGAAACGCTCCAGGCCTCTAGGGGGAGCTCTAAGTGGAACACATGGACTGTATATGAGCTAATGCTAACGCTTGCTACGTTGCTCTGTTGCTCATTTGTAATGTAAACTCTCGTTTGGTCAAAGGTCAAAGGTCCGGGTCGAAACTTAAACTTATGCTCAAGGTGCTCGACTTAGAGCTCCCCCTAGAGGCCTGGAGTGTGTCTGTTGTGTCGTCTGGATGTTGCTGTGATGTTCGTGTTTATGTTTTTGTTGTTGCATTGTTTCTGTATTTGCAGCGTATTTGCTGTTCGTGTTTATGTTTTTGTTTCCTGCAGCATTTGTTTTCTTCATTTTTTCCATTGTTGTGTTTTTGAATCTGCATCGTTTCTGACCAACATCATGTGTTGTTTCATATTTTACTGTAAATTTGCAGACAGATGGAAACACACGTTTTGAGAGGCTGATGTTCAGTTTTCAGTGTGTAGGTCATAACCAAAGTGTGTGTGTCATCCCCGTGTGTGTGTGTCTGTGTGTCTGTGTGTGTGTGTGTGTGTGTGTGTGTGTAGCTCCAGTCGTCACAGGAGTAGGACCTAGTTTCTCTGTGGGGGAGCTCCAGGGTCATCTGGCCTATGACCTCAACCAGTCTGTCAACCAGTCTGTCAACCAGCCAGTTAGCCTCAGACGATCACTGGCCAGCACCTCATCCAGCGGGTAACCACACACACACACACACACACACACACACACACACACACACACACACACAGGGCACAGAGGGTTAAAAACACTACTGAAAATGGGGCACTGACGTTATGGGATCCTCATCCACATCCAGTTTTTTATTGAACCCTGACCAGGGATTTGAGGTCCAGATATTTTGGCCTCTAATGCTTCAGTTTTGTTAAAAGTCGCCCAGCGTGTGATGTGACGCTGAAAAGATCCTTTAAAGTCAAATGTAGTAGGATAAACACTTTCATTTATGGATTTATTTATGGACAATTATCGCTGAATCATCTGTATTTACTTTTTCTTGTACTTCGACTAGATGCTGAAACACTTCCAGCCACTCACCCCCAACAACACTTCTCAAGACACTTTGGAAAACACTTAAAAAAAGAACTGAAATGTCCGAGCGTGTGTGAATGTGTCTGTATGTGTGTCTGCAGCAGTAAACGTCATAAGTCTGGCTCTATGGAGGAGGAGGCTGACAGTCCAGGAGGGGAGTATTACCACTCGCCTTCCTCCCCTGCCAGCAGCTCCAGGAACTGGACAGACGACATGGAAGGAGGTAACGGACTGGTGGTGTCCAGTGTCTGCACTGGGAGACATAACTGAATATGTAACTTTAAGATTGAAATCATTATCTGCCGGCTTTGTTTAACAGTGCTCAACACTTTAGATAAAGAACAGTGAGTTCATTGTTCGTTCTTTCGGTTTCACCCAGTGACTTATTGTGACTTGGAAGAAGAAATACTTCAACATTTTAAACATATGAAGACAAATTAAAATATTGGAGGTGCTAAAGCTGAAGAAAAGCTAAAGTCCAGGTTCTGGTCTGAGGCTCCAAGGTCCACTGTGGTAAACTGGTTTAAAAGGCCAATAATGCAGTGGCTGTAAAACAATATTTATAGCTACAGTTAAGTAGCTCTTTAAACCCACAAGTTCACAAACGAAAGGGTCCCTACGCTAATAAATGTGTGTGTGTGTGCGTGTGTGTGTGTGCGCGCGCGTGCGTGTGTGTGTGTGTGTGTGTGTGTGTGTGTGTGTGTCAGGTCTGTCTCCTCCAGTGAAGAAGGCAGAGATGGACAGTCCCTCTCCCCAGGAAGACTCACCAAGACTGGGCTCCTTCACTCAGCACCACCGGCCAGTCATAGCTGTTCACAGTGGTCAGTAGCATGCACACACACACACACACACACACACACACACACATGTATGTTGTGTGACGTCTTACACCTCAGCCTGCTGCTGTCCTCAGGTGATTTAACGCAGGTAAACACAGTAAACTAAACGTCACAGTAAGATACAGTTCATGCAGATCACTGACAGACCTGCACCCTGCTGTGTGTGTTTCTGCTCCTTATTTGTAACTCCGCCGTCACAAGCTGCAGGAAGTGAATGAACTGAAGGAGATGTTCTGTGCTGATTTTGGTCAGAGAGTTTAATTGAAATAAATTATCTACACTTTAAATAATCTGTTGTAGCAACACGTCTGCAGGAAATGTTTGAAATCATGTTGTTTTATATAATAACGGTTTCACAAAGTCATTATTATAGTAACTTCCTGATGGAAAATCAAACATACAGACATAAAAACTGAAATAAAGCTACAAATAAAACAAGAATACGGAATCATACAGGGTGTTAATGTGTTCACATTTAGATAAACATCTGCTTGTCTTGGTTCTTCTTGGTCGGGGAGTTTAGATGAAGCCTGACCGTTAAGACTCACACACACACACACACACACACATAATCTAATTTAATGTCTCTTCTCTCTCTCTTCGTCTCTGTCTAGGTCTGTCTCGGAGTACCCACCCCTCCTCCTCTCTTCATTTCCCATCATCCTCCTATTTCCCCCATGGAGCAATCCGCTATCCTCCTCACCTGGCCCAGGACCCCCTGAAAGATCTGGTCTCATTGGCCTGCGACCCTGCCAATCAAACCCCCAGCTCAGTGAGTACAACCAGTTCAAACATGAAGTCCAACATGGAAGTGCTAAAAGCTGCAGTTCCTCTAATGACCACTAGAGTCTGGCTCCAACAGCGAGTCAATCCCCATAGACTCCCATGTTAAAATGTCCAACTGTACAGCAGAAATAATCGTGTTTACAGCCTGGTACAAAAAACAACTGATTATATAACTCACCTGTTTACGTTTTATTTAGGCGTAAAGTTATGTATGTTATTTACTGAGGGCTCAGAAGTCTCAGCTCCTCACATGCCCCTCCTCTTTGACCATTTTTGGATTAGCCGGGAGGTTAGGAGGCGAAAGTCGGACACTGCCAAGACTGAGGAAACAGGGTTTCCACTGCTGCTGCTGTGGCTTCACTTTCCTTTAGATGGTGCAGGTTGGGATTTATAGAGGTGGTCTGATGGAGACCTAACAGCTCCCCCTTGTGGAGAATCTGAAGCCTGCTCAAAGTGAACAGCTGAGTTTGTTACGAGTCAGTTCATGAGATTCTGTATGAGTCTATAAGCAACCACTTAGTGTTAAAGTCAGTAGCACCTGTTCTCTTCCGCTCCCTGTGAGCTGCAGCTTCAGGTAGGAAACAGATACGGAGGATGTTTGGGATCCGACCAGCTGCAGAGTTAAAGGTAAATCTGGTTGTCTTTCTTTTTTCCAGCTCAACGGCAGCAACCAGATTAAAGTGCCCAGTCACTACATCTCCTCTCAGATGTTGGCACCACCTGGACCGGCACCCTCCCTGGCCCCTCCCCCATCCTCCCTCCCCAGGCCGACGCTGCCCGCAGAGTCGAAGGCCACCACCACCTCCTCTGACGGGGGAGCAAACTCCCCAACGTCACCCAGTAAGTGCTCAAAACACTAACCAACACATGACGTATATACATGACCTTCTGACGGGAGTTGGAATAGAAGATTTTATCGCTTATAGTCCGACATTTATTTATATCCAAGAACAGAAAACGTCGTATTAGTGTAAATAGTCCTGGGGGGTATTCCAGACTGACAGAACACACGTTATAAGACTGCTGACAGAGCTTTTGCAATTTCATACTCCTAAATATAAAACTATAAAGTGGCCATGAAAAGATCCAACACAACAATGAACGAGCGAGTGTTGTCTGCGTGTCGACCGGCCGACCTGTCAGCGGCACCCTGAGCATGTTCTGGTGACGTCTGCCCGACACAGAGCTGCTCTAAATAAAGTGTGAGATTTAATTATCGCAGCCACAAATTATTTTTTTTTAATTTACATCTAATGAATATTAAAGGGCCAGTGCCATGATGTTGTCATTTGTGTGTATTCAGCACATGATTTACTGAGGCGGCAGCTCGTTACACAGTCTGACTTCATTCAGAGCTCAGCTGGTACGACTGTGGGCTGGCGTCTGTGAGTTCACCAGGTTTACACCACAGTTAAACCTCACATGAAAAAGAAAGTCTAATTCCAATGATATTAAAATCTTTACTAATGGATGAGATGTCAAACAAACGTTATGGGAAATAAAAATAAAAAAAGAGACAGAATGAGATGTCTCCTGTTCCTCTGACCGAGTCAACCGAAACTCACGGTTTCAATCACATGAAAATGTCCCTGAGAGCTACATCATTACAAAACCACCATGTTTTTAGTTGTGACAAACTTTAGAAAATACAAAGAGACACAGAGAGCGAGAGAGAGAGAGAGAGAGAGAGAGAGAGAGAGAGAGAGAGAGAGAGGTCGACAGCTCAGAGGAGAGCAGGTGGAGGTGACGTAAACATCTCAGGTAAAATTCGCCTTGTCTGATCAAAAGACCATAAATTCCAGTTTAATTTAACGTCCTCCCTCTGTTGATTTGCTGTTAGAAAATAATATGTTCATTTTAACATATTATTGCAATGTTTCTTTTTAAGAATCATTTTATTATTTCATCATCGTTAGTTAAACATATTTCCTAGTTCAGATCTTTAGATATTTTTGGGGGGTTCACTCTTCAGACCCCTTCACTTTGTTCACATTGTGTTTTGTTGCAGCCTCATGATAATAAATCTACACTCAATATCCCATAATGACAAAACTGAATTTTAAAATTCTTTTACAAATTTATTAAAAAGGAAAAACTGAATTGACAGAAGTATTCAGACACTTTGTTGTGACACTTGAAATTTAGTTCAGGTTCCTCCATTTTTCTTGATCGTCTCTGAGATGTTTCTACACCTTGACTGGAGTCCACCTGTGGTAAACTCAGCTGATTGGACAGTGAAGAGACACACACCTGTCTATATCAGGTCTCACAGTTGACAATGAATATCGGAGCAGAAACCATGAGGTGAAGGAGCCGCCTGCAGAGCTCAGAGAGAACAGTGGCCTCCATCATTCTTAAGTTTAGAACAACCAGGACTCTTCTTAGAGCCGGACGCCAAACTGAGGAATCAGGGGACGAGGGTCTTGGTAAGAGAAGTGACCAAGAACCCGATGGTCTCTCTGGCTGAGCTGCAGAGATCCTGTGTGGAGATGGAAAAAAAACTGCTTAACCAATCGCTATCGAAAGCCCCGCCCCTTGAAAGTACCTGACACATGCATTGACCAGAAACTGAGTCCAGGATCCAAAACAGAAGGGACAGAAGCAGAACCTGTGGCAGTGGATACACATTTCATTGCAAAGTTCCTGTTGTACAAACGGGTAAAAACATCAGGATTTAATAATATTATCCGATTTGTGAATATAGTACTTGGCAAATTTGCCGGTTCCACAATCTGGAATACCTCTCAGGTCTTTTTGGTGTCATTTGGTTTAATAATCAAACAACCAGAGAGTGAGTGAAAAGATAAAGTGTTCAGTGTGAAGTCAGCTCGACCCCCACCAGTGTGAGATCAGACAGGGTAAATCCCTCAGTCGGGGAGGGGGGGGGGGTTATTGTTGTTCTCTGTTGTAGCTCCTTTGTGATATGGAAATATTTTTGTTAAAAGTGCCTCATGCAACTTTACAAGTGACATTTTGAGAGACATTAAGAGACTGATGTTGATAACACCAACACCCTCAGCTTACTCGGCCCCTGGGACCCCCCCTGCCAATCGCTCCTCCTTTGTTGGAGTCACCCCTCGAGACCCAGGTGGACTCTACCAAGCCCAGGTTAGTATGGTTTATTTGACATTGTCAAGTTCAGTTCAGAGCAGATCCAGCTGACCCTAAAAGACTCTGATTATTATTGGAGGGTTGAGAGCCGTCAGCTTCTGTTAACAAATCTGTTCCCACTCGTATATCTGCCACTTCCTAACAAAAGCCTTGGTTATTATACTGTATTTTAACATGGAAAAAATCAGTTAAAGACAAGAGTTGCATCTCAAATTTGAATATGATTTCGTCTCTTTGCGAGCTGCTCTTTCATCCCTGATTTCATCCTGCAGTCAGTAAACTGCTGACCCTCCGTGGTCCAAATACTCCGACATCTCTCAGGCAATAAAACATCGGTTGGCAGACAATGAGTGTTGTCGTCGATCGGCAGCTTCTGATGAAAACACTGTATCAGTCAGACAGCTGTGAGGTAGGTCAGCGTGTGAGCGAGGAGGAGGTTACAGGTGTGTGGGTGAGCTTACCGGAGGATCAACAGTAGGTACGTGGTGAAGGTAGAAACATATAGACAGTATGAGTTGATGAAAAGTAGAGCTGGACCTTCTGCGTTAAGTTTGGACCGTGTTTTTGCTGCTGCATTGCAGTTTCACTGCTCCAGAAACAGGACTGAGCCAGGAGTCCTCTCTCTCTCCCTCCCTCTCTATGTCTCTCTCTCTCTCTCTCCCTCTCTCTCTCCCTCTCTCTCTCTCTCTCTCTCTCTCTGTATTTCTAAAGTTTGTCACAACTAAATACTCGGTGAGATAAGTTCTCAGTATGTTATCAGGGATATTTTAATGTGATTGAAATCCAGTTTTGATTTCATTTATTTGGGTTTCGATCTATGAAATGTGTTTAAATTAAATAAATGTATAATAAATAAATAAAAAACTTGCATGTTGCAGATTTTCGGGAACGGGCCCCTGAATTAAAATACCACAAAGCAGCTTCATCATTGGTCAATTCAACCCAAAAAAACAAAATAAAAACAAAAGCAAAATGGAGTATCAGTGGTTGCAGGTTCATTGCACAACACATACAATCTCAGCTTCAGTGCAATGAATGTTTCAGTGCTGGTGACATGAATCCTGTACAACCATCACACTGGCATTGTGTGCTTTAGAATACTGTGGATGATTACAGCTGTGTCTCCAGATGTGTGGACTGTAACATGTCAGGGTCGACCAGAGTTTTCCACACCAGCCCATGCTGCGTTTTCACATTGGCTGGTCGTTCTGTTGCAGCTGCAGTGACTCAGTGACGTTTCAGTCTTACATTTCTGACACTCTCAGGATTTCACTGCAGCCTGTGTTTTGATCTCTAAAGCTATAAATCATCTGTCAGCGGACGTGTCTCACAGTGAGATGCAGGAGCAGCATTTATTTATGATTGATGACCAGAGATTTCACCAGCTTTCTCCTCACACTGTCAACTCTCCTCTGGGAACAGCCCACAGTTTATCTCTGGACTTAAAATATTATATAATATATTCAGACAGGGACACAGTTATTGTGCAGAGGCAAATGACTCGACTTCCTTTTGTAATTGATTGATAATTGCCTTGACGTGATGTGATTGATGGCCGCGTGAGTTATTAAAGTTTGGATTGAGGGTCGAACGTCACGAGAACAGGAATTATTTCTAAAAAGTCGACAGTGTGTAATGACGCAGAGGAGCTCGACAAACCCAACGACAACATCACCAACAATCAGGATTGTTAGAGAGGTCGCTGCAGGTGGCTGAGCGCAGGTGAGCTCTGTGATTCGACACCTGGGTGGAGGCAGGAGGACTGAGGAGAAGTTAACTCGAGGCACAACAACAGAGATTATCTTAAATAGACCCTTTACCTCTATTAATAACTTCGCATCATTTACACATGCTGCAGTAGAGATGTGGATTGTATATAAATATAAATACCTGAATAATATATCATGTATATCTATATCTTTGTAATTACTTTAGGCTCCATGTTTTCTTCTTCTTCTGTGTTTTATTTGAAGTGTTGATCCATCAGAAGATATACTTGTGGTTTTAAGAACCAAAAACCATCTCAGTGTAGTTTCACATCTCCTCTCTCAGGCTTCTCTCTGGAGCTCTAGTAACAACAGGTCAGTGAGCCAATCAGAAGAGAGGAGGCTCTGAGCCTCTCGTCTGATTGGCTGACTGTTTTCCAAGTGATCCAATAAAAATATAACAGATTTCAGGGAAAAACACTCAGAGAAACCAAATCCTGTAAAGGTTTGGATGGTGGGTCCAGGTGGGCGGGGCTTGGTGACTGCTTTGTTGTGACATCACAAAGTTCCAGAAGTCCTGACAGCTGGTTTTAAGGCTCAGTTTCTGAATACAGGCTGTGTGCATTTCTCTGTGGACTGAGGCTTTGATACTTTCACAGTATTAATATAGAAGCTAGAGCTGATCTATAATCACACTACACATGGACACAGACCTTTACACTATATGGGATCTTTAATCAGTTTTATATGTTTACATTTGCTTTGATGGTATTTTTAAAATGTGTGTTTAATGCTCTGATGTAGACGTGTGTTAATTACCAATGATGAAAGCTGAATGATCTGACTGATGTCACAGTAAATTTGAATTGTGTGTGTCTCTGTTTCAGTCCTGGTATCTGGGCAACTGAGCGAGCTGTGGAGGAAGGGTGCCTGTCACGGCAGCGCTGTCCTGGAGGAGAGGAAACAATGTTGTCCAGACGTTGGCAGAGGAAAAATATATTCAGCTTTGTAGAAGCATAACGTGTGGTCATACATATATATAAATATACAGTGAGGTGTATTTACATATGTGTATGTGCCCAGAAGAGGCAGCCTGGATGGAAGAAGTACGCTGCTCTCACTCAGCCATTTTGCAGCCCCAGAATGTACTACGCTCTATGACACTAAATGGTTCTCACGAATGGCCACTGATGGGAGTTGTTGCGCTCTTCAAGTGGAAGCAACGGATTGATGCAGATGTCTGGTCGGTCCAGATGAACTGGAGACCAGAACCAGGCCTCAACACACCAGATCCTGAGAAGCCTATAACCAACTGTGTCCCCAGGATGAGGCCTGTTTCCCTGGGATGGATGTCAGCCTTTACCCCTGCACCCTGGTTCTCTACACTAAGTCCAGTACCAGGCCTCTTCCCTGGGACAGACATAGACCTCATCCCCCCCTCAACACCCAGAATGCCCCCTCCGCTGCAGGTGCTGCTTATAATATATGCAAATAAGCCTCCCTTATTTTCTGAACCAACTAGAAAGAGAGATCCTGTTGTTAATATGTAAAGTTTCTTTGCACTTTTTGATATGTTATTGATACGTCTGAAGAAAATTAAGAGTTGAAATGACGCAGTTTTTTTCTCTCTTCCCACCAAAAGACAGAGGCTTTGTCTTTTTTATTGACAATCATCAGCCTGAAACCATTAAGTTGCTTTGCAAGGATCATGTTTTTAAGACTGATTGTGCTTTTTTTATCAGAAAACAATGAGTAATAGTGGAATATAAGAGCTATATTCATGCCTCCTCGAACACAACACACAATGCTACAGTTGGACACCAGTATAGAGTTACCAGTAAACACTGGGCCTGCAGAGTACAGAGGCCCAGTGTCTTTAGCAGAGAGCATCTTTTTACATGAATATCCTGCTGCTTCCTTCCCTTTTGAATGCTGATCATTTCGTCATGACAGTACTGATCCAAACGGCCCGAGGCTCGATGTTTGGAGGAGACGTGCACCTGCCAGAAGGAAGCGGCTCATTAGAGCTGAGAAAAGACAAAGACACGTTAAAACCAGGATCGTGTGGCAGCATGGCCGGCTGTAAACTGGCTCCTGAACGCAGTGTGTTTGAAACTGTAGCATCCTGTATGTGTGTGTGTGTGTGTGTGCGCGTGTGTGTGCGCACCTGTGTGTGTGTGTGTGCGTGTGTGTGTATGTGAATATGATTCCTGCATTTCCACACTCATCCCTGCTCTGTTTTGAGGAGATGTTGTGTTGATTTTGTTTGTGTCTCAGAGAACACAGTGACGGGTTTTGTACTTGTAGATTAGAGAGAGATACGAAGGCGTTTTACACTATGATTACGTTAAAATTCCTTTTTGAGAAAAGCGCAATGATGTTATCAAGCTGGAGGGCTGCGGTGTGTTTTTCTAAAAGTCGTTGATGCTTGTGACAACAGGTCATGTGCACACTGACTTGAACTGAGCACAAAATCCAGGTTACCTGTCCGGCTCTGGAACGACTGGTGGTCCAGAAGGTTCTGCGCTGTGCAGCTCAACCCCAACCCAACCTGAACAGCCTGTGCGGGAGGGATGGGGTTGGGTTGGTAGTTCAGGCTGGGGTGAGCTGGAGACAGATGGAGACAGGTTAGCCACACTGTTGCCAATGGCAACAAGCAAATCAAGCATTTAAAACTAGAGTTTATAGGTCATGAGCTTCATTTTTTGTGCCCAGTCTTGACACAATATTTGCATATTTTAATATTGCAGTATGTTCTGTTGTGGCTTCTCACAGCTTCATTTAATCAGGAATCGTCTGAAAGGCATTTAACAGCTTCAGGTTTTACATGCATTTTAACTTTGAATCGAATCCTCTTAAATATTTGATAAACAACATCTTACAACCACTAGCTCTTACAGAAGAAGTAACAAAGAGCGAGATGTGAGTTCAGTGGACAGAAACAACTCGGTCGTGCGTGTGCAGTTGTCAAAGATCTGAGCGCAGAAGCAGATTAAGAATAAAACCCAGAATCGAATTAGAAAATATATCACTGATATTTACATGTAAAATTCAGTGCAGACTCCAAACACATACGCCATCTCTTTGCAGATGAAATGCTGAACATGTATTCAGTGATATGTAGATTATTTTTAGGGACTGATATTTCACAAATGGTGCCATATTTTAATTTGTGAGGCTTTGCAACTGTCCAGCAGTGTGTTTAAGTTTGTGACCTGGGGATGTGTTTAGTTAAAGGACTGGTGTTTCTGTGTTGAGGTGTGATCAGATTGAATGCCAAGCAAATTTTTTGCCTCACGTTATTCATAATGAATTTGACCGCTGGAGTGTTTCTGCATCTGCGTTCCCATGGAAACAGTGGGATAATAGTCGACACATTATCCTTTTTTTTTTTTTTTTTCTTTTTGTTTTTAGTCGGCGGTGGTTCGTGTCTTGAAAGTTATCTCTGCGATCTCACAGCTGATAAAATGTTCTCAGACAGTGGAACCAGAGTTTAAATATAATATTAAGAAGCTCATGTACGTCCACCGCGGAAACATTTACAAAGCAGATATCTGGTCCCTGGTTCGACTCCCGACCCTTCGCTGCATGTCGTTCCCCTCCTCTCTGTCCCATTCCCTGTCACTCTCCACTGTCCTGTCGTAACTCCTAAATAATTACATCTGTGAGGTCACAAAAATACCTTTGAAGACGATGTAACCACTCGCAGGAGAAGACGATGGTGGTTTGACTACGTCTCTAGAGTCTGTGGTGAAGTCACTTAGAGGGCGACACAAACAGCCAGTAAACAGGCTGCACACACCCTGGTTAGCTCGTACCAGCCACGTGTGAAGTGTCTGTGTGTATTTGCAGCTCAGACTCACCAGGAACTCCAGTCTGATATTTTCCTCCAGTTTTTACTATTTTTTTTTTGTTTGTTTTTTTTATCTCTTTTTATTTGCGTTTATTAATTTTAGTGTCAAACTGTTTTTGTTTGTTTTTTTTGAAGGTGACACAGTTTCAACTCACACAGAGGCGTCTCCACGCCGCGCTGCCTGGAAGTGACGTCTTTTCGGCCGACTCTGCATGCAGCCAGACTGCATCTAAAATTGGCTTTGCGTTCAGTCTGAACACAGGCGTCTGTGTCTTTTCCTTTCCCAGGATTTGGGGTCAAAGTTGACGACAGTCAGTGCCTACAGGGTGTTCAGATTTTCTACTGAAGGTGCTGATATGAGCTGGGTTTAAGGTTTAAGGTTTAAGGTTTGGTTAAAGTTGGCTTAAAGCTGATGTATACTGCATGGTGCTGCCCTGGTCGCTGTGCTGACCTGAAGAATGCATGGCTCAAACTAATGATACCTCTCCCTCAATCCTGCTCTTCCTCCTACTCCTCCTCTTCCTCCCTCTGGACTCTGTACCACATCAGAGGGCAGTGGATGGAAGGGTTATCTATTTCTTTGGATTTTAATAATTGCCCTGTTGTTAAACTTCTATTTTGCACGATATATCATAAAACACATTATGTGCCTTGCCTTTAGTTAAAGAACAATAATACATTATGGAAAAGTGATCATACTTTTCATGGTACAGCTGGTAGCACTTAAAAAAAAACAACAACAAAAAAAGCTGCATGTGTGATTGCTTGACATTAACCAGTGTAGCAGGTAGACAGTTTTAGGTTAAACAGTGGCAACGAGATACTGAGACGCTCGCCTGAGTGTTTCTCAATGAAAACTTTCATGAGCTTCAGCAGAGGATGGGACGGCCCTTATCCTCTGCTTCCATTCAACTAAATACAGATAGCAATTTTTTCACAGTGTGGCATTTTGGGAAATACACGTCTGCCGTCATACTCAGAGTCACATGAGACGGACAATATCTCTTTCTACTGGAAACAGCGCGAACAGACGGGATTTAGCCGAGCTAAACACGTCCCAAGTTATCTCAACTCAACGTCCATTTACTACCTTTTATTTATGGCTCTCAACCACATCTCACGGGTTTCATCAGCTGACTGAGTCGGCTGCGGTGTCATCCAGTGATCCAAGTATGGGACTGTGGTCACATGATAACAGGTGGTCATGTACAAGGGGAGACCCTGCAGAGACAAACACCTGATATCAAGGTCTCTTCTTTATTTGATCAGGTTACAACTGAACCGTCTCCATGACAACCGAGAGAGCTCCGAAGAAGCTCGCGAATGAACATTGAGTTAAGATGATTTCGTTTCCGGGGTCGGTAATGAAGCGGACACTTCTGGGTAAAGCTGGAAGAGAACTGTAGTTCCCAAAATGTTGGACTGTTCCTTTAAGTGGTGATTTTTCAGTCACATGGGCAGGTGGTGATCACACTCATCGAGCTGATCTGGTTCAGTGGCTCTGCTGTTTAAAGCTCAAGTGTTGTCTGACAGGTGTGAGTGTGTGTGTGTGTGTGTGTGTGTGTGTGTGTGTGTGTGTGTGTGTGTGTGTGTGTGTGTGTGGACGTTGACATCACTCACGCAGTGTTGGAGGTAATGTGTGGACATCGGTGTGTTGTAAACGAAGTGTGAGTTGAGGGTTGTGGTTCGGAAACGGCACTTTACAAAAGCGAAAACACGAGTTGTGAGAGTGACGTCTGGCTGACGTCCCGTCCACACGTTCACAGTAACAAAACAAAAGCCATTTTCAGAGACTTTGCTCAGTTCTGACAGACACAGTATCAAACACATGCAAACACTTCAAAGTATTTATCGCAGGGGTTAGTGTGAATATTTTGTCAGGAGTTTAGCCACTAAATCCAGTCTGATGTTAAACATCTTCAGGTTTGGGCTTCAAGACTCTGCAGCTCTCTGATTGGCCCTTCGAACACCGTCCATTTGCCTGTATGATGATCATGTGACTGTCACATGACCATGGATGAGTTTGAGTTTTATATGGATGCATGCACTTAACACTATTCTTACTCACCTTGGCTTTTAGGTTATTTTGAATTATTTCTTGAGTTGTTAACATTATGTTGCTTGTAGGATTATAGTTTTAAACACAGCAGTGTGTATAAAAATATGTACAACGTGGACTCATAAAAGAGATGTATAGAATATTTGTTTGTCATGTTTGTGCTTTTTGTTTCGGCTCTCTCGGTGGCCAAGCCGCTGAATATGGGACCCATGAAATGGGTGGGCTGGTAGTAAAGTTTAACCATGTGAGGGGTGATGAATGACGAGCGAAAGAGGGAGAGAGACAAGTGGAAGTTAAATTAGAGTGAAGTGGAGCGCACACAAAGAGTGCATACCTCTGCCAAGGCTGCACAGTCCTCTAAATGTGTTATTTTAATGAGAGACAGTATTGAGAAAAGTCTGTGACTGGATCTGAATCACAGTGAGGTACTGATGTCGCGCTGATCAGCTGTTGTCAGCAGCATCTTTAAAAACCTAAATCCTGTCTTGTAATGCTGGAGCTGTGTATGAGAATGAGTGAATGAGTTACGACCAATTAAATGTTTTTCCTTCTGCAGCGTCATCCTCGCGGAAAAGGCCCCGAGATTTTTTTTGCAGATTCGCTGCAGTTTTGTGTGGATAGATCAGACGAAGTTTAGCTGCAACTGCACAAGTTCATGTCAAACAGGCCGTAGCTTAAAGAATCTGTGTGTGTAGGAAACGGCAGAAAGCTCGTCCAAATATCTCGTGGCAAACTGGAAATGGAATGAAATAGAGGAGAGATGTGTTTTACCAAAACATTTACAAGGCAGAATATCTGTTTAGATTTGTCTTTACACACAACATTCACGGTTCACGAGTTCTTACTGGAGCTTTTCTCTCCATCCCAACATTTTAGACACAATCCAAAGCAGGGATAATTAGATCCAGTCCAAACTGGCAGGTACATGGCGTCCTGTGATGACAGTACACACCATGTGATCGCAGCTGATGGAGAGTCTGCTTTGATCCCTCAGACATACTGACACACAGACCTGAGACCTGGCAGACTCAGGTCCAGACTCAGGTCAAGTGAAATCTTTTTATTCTTTTCTTTAAACACATTAGCTGCTCGAAAATTCAACATGGCCGCCATTTCTGGCAGTTGTCTGGTGTTCATCCACTATTTCCTCATTTGAATAATCCAGGTGTCAAATCAAACATTTTAACAATGAAGAAAGCAAATTTAGCATGCTATAAAAAATTAGATGAAAGTATATTTTAGCAAACATATTACAAAATAGCTTGCTAACTAGCCTAGAGCTAGCAAGTTAGCCTAGCGAGCTAATGTTAAGACAAGTTAACAAGTAGACTGTCGACTCTTACAGAACTTCTGGTACAATATTCATCATACATGGTTTGCAAATACATTGTGTTTTTATGCAGCAATTTCACATCTTCATATAAGAAATTGCACAAATAAAGCTCTGAACAAATTGTGGTTTTGACATCCTGATGGTCTAAAACACAGGATGAAATAGTGAAATCTGTCCCATGGGTGAAATTCTGTGGTAAAAATGTGTTTCCTATGGCAGAAATGGTGGCGATCTATCTTGAAATTTCAAGTGGCTGATGTGATTTTTCGTATTAATGGCCCTAGAGGGAGAAACATAACAATTTTTGGCGCTTGTATCCACATTTGAACGAGTCTTGCAGTTACCAGCTGCACTACACAGGAATGAAAGGGAGACACTGTCGGCCCACAGACACAGTCTCTCTAGTTTGATCGCTCCTGGGGTTGTGGACACAAAAACACCAAACATCAAAACATATTACTGCACAACCCAATACAACCAAAAACTAAATCCAAAAATCACCTCTGTTACGATAGTGTAGTATCTACTGTAGAGGTGATTACAGAAGAGTGTGGTGGTTGTTGTGTCTCCTCCAGCTGACGACCAACATTACTGTGCATATTGTACTTTTGGGAATCTTGTTACTGCATCATATTTTCTACCAGAGGCTCCGAGATAAAGAACTGATTTAGACTCTTCGCCTGCAGAGAGGACGTATGCACTATTTGAATGCAGATGGTCATATTCGTGATGTGTGGCTCCTGGCTGTCAGGAGAGGTTTGACTGTGTTGTGAAGCAGGTTTTTAAGCGTGAGTCCCCCTCGTTTTCTGTTTCTCTCTACTTCTTCCTCTCTGTCGCTAACTACAAGTCTGACTGTACAAGGAAAGCTAAAGAGCTTCCCCACATAACACCAGCCAGCTAGGTGGAAAGCTAATCCACTGTGGTGTCAACGTGTGTCGGCCATCTTGGCTCAGCTGAAGGTGTTTGAAGCTTTTTGCAGTGTGATGTCTCAAAATGTATTAAAGAGAGACACTTGATTGATTTAAATAAATATTAAACCCACTGAAACGAAGTTAAATACCACGTAGCGCTTGGTTACCATGGTTTCACTGTCACCGATCAGTGTGAGGATTTCTACTCGTGTCTAGAAGTCCGACTGAAGAATTAACAATAACTCAAACGTGTTCGGGATATTTGGAAATTCCCCATCTCAAGTCAAGAGGCAGGAATAATGTGTTCATCTCAAAAACTCAACCTGGAGGGAAAACTGTTCAGCCTCTCATGCAAACCTCATCACTTCCTCTGCTCCGATCAAATAAACCAGCAGGTCGTCGGCATGGAAACTGAAAAAACAACCAAAAATGATTTCAACAAGCAGTGCCTATCATTTTACTGCTAGTTTCATTTGAGTTCTTTTGTACGCTGTGCTTTGCTGTACATTTTGTATTCAAACACTACATGGTCGTGTGACGCACTTCAGCTTAGGGGTTGGTGCTCTGTGTTGAGTACAACGCCAGTCCCGGGCCCGTGCAGACGGGGCACGCGGGGCCTGAGGTGACAAGCCATAAAAACAACCCACAGAGCTGAAGAAGATCTAGAGGAAACACTGACAGGCTGTAAGAAAAGTTAAAGTTCATTTTAGGGTGAAAAAGCTGCAACAACAAAAATAAAAAAAAGTGGTTCTATCACTTTACGAAAAGGTACAGAAATTGTGAGTAGCTACCAAAGACAGAACAAGGAACAAATCTGCAACTTGGTGAACAGTTAATGAGACATTTTGACACGTCACAGTCGGGAAGGTGTAACGGATTAAACGAGTGACGGCTGAATCCCATTTAGCTGCTTCAGTTTCAGGGTCCTGGTCTCGTGCATCACTGTCACATCTTGAAGAATGGAGCCGTTGTTAATGTTTGTCTAGTTTTCCCGTCACGGCAAGTCGAAATATCTCTGTATCTGCTCGATGGGACATAACACATAACTGATCATTACATTATTATTACAGTCATATTAATTACTGTGGTAATTGTAGTAATATATTATGATGAATTGTTGCATCAAACTTGAAGTTTAACCTGAAACAACCCTGACCTTTAACAACTGTCAGTCACCGAGACATCTTCAGCTTCCCTCTGATAGTTTTACTCTTCGGAGATATGGATGTCGCTCTTATTACGGTCCCCTGATGCATCTTCCCACTTTCACCTTCATAGTGTCTTTTTGTGTCAGACAGTGTAAATGTTTGCAGTTGGCATGTTGAAGCATCAGACCACAAACATGCCTGAGGTTAACTGAGTTTAGTTTGGAGGAGAATACCTGGTGCTTAGTATCAGTCAGTTGTATTATATTCAGCGCACAACTACCTTAATGCTCAATTCCATATATTATATCATTAACTAGTAGTTAATGACCTACATAACTTGAGGGCCACAAAAAGTGTTTAGTTATTGATTGTGTTGTTTTACCTCATTAACTAATTTACAGTCTTTGGGAGTGTTCAGTTAACTATGCATTAACCAGCACCTCCTAATGTCATCCGTACTCGTTGGGAACTACTGAGGATTTTGTGTTCCCTCCAGTTTAGTGTTACAGCCACAGCTTTTAATCTGGAGCCGGAGCGTCTCGTGCAGTTGTCAGTATCCCCAGTGTTGATGAAGAAACCAGTGGATCCACTTGATGGTTCAAAACACTGAGGCGCAGGTTCTGAAGCTGCCAAACTGACATGATTGAAGTTTTGAAAATCAAAAATCCTGTTTACTGTCGAGGACGTACGTGTCGTAGGTCAGTTTCTGTAGAAGTACGTTGTCACCGATGTTTCACCACCTGTTGACTAAGACGTCTTTTATTCATCGGATTCGGTCTGACAGAACGTTCCCTCTGGGTTTCTTCTTCACTCTGTGGTTACAAACCAAGTGCTGTTCTGAACACTGTCTGCACTGTTAGCAGAGAAAAACCAAACGACTCTGTTAAGATGCATATCAGTCAGAATCAGGGCTGCTCCATGACTGTGATTGGATTCACGTTAGTGTTGTAATTAGTTCAAAATGTAACGAACAGTATTGAGCTGGTGGTGATTCCTGCTTGTTGATCTATAGCCGGATGCTGTGTGAGGAACAAAGGGACTGTCCCGTATCTGAACAGCTGAGTTTTGGGGAGATGTTTTCATAGAGGGCTCTTTTCTATAAACTATTAATGTGACTCAACACTCGACCCGACTGCTGCTGTTGCCTGAAAACCTTCTAACTCCAATTTGTCTTTCTTTTTGCTGTTTCTTACTTGAATTGCAACGAATTTATTTTTACTGGCCCTTCAAAAACCTTTCTGTAACTCAGCCTCGCAGCAGCTGGAAAACTTTTCTTAGTTACTGAAAATCAGATTTTGTAGAGTTTTCCTGTGACAGTGACGCCATATTGATTCTTCTCTGTATCTGTGGGTATGTTGCTTCTGCACACCGTTTACTCCATGTGCCGAAGACAGTTTGTAATGAACGAAAGAGTTGTTTCTCAGAGAACATTTTAATGCAGTCTCATATTTTAAGGATTTTTTTTTTTTCATAATTTTTCAGATATTATAGTAAAGGACTGCTTTGCTTGCTTCCAGATATATATCCCTTACATCAGAGAGAGCATAGGCATGAACAGCTTTCATCAGTTATTGCATGACTACAGTCCACTCAGACCACAGTCCTTTCCACAGTAAATGTGCATCAAGCCACTATGAGCTCCGCAAAAAAAAGTCATACATGATGGGGTCCTGGACAGCAGCGTCCCCTCTCATGAGTCTGTTATTTTTTATACTGGAACACCTCAAAGAAGACGACAAATAACTAACTAACTAACAAATAACTTTACCCAAACTTTACCTGACATACAATTTTAATTGACGCTTGAAAGTCAATGAGAAACATGCAATATTGCACAACCCTGTATCCCAGTAAAAGAAAATAATAGATGAGGTAGAGGCAGGTTGTGTTTTTTATGTTGGGTCTATTGCGTTCCAGGCTGGGACTGACGTTAACCTCGGCCTGAGACGTTCACCGTGGAAAGGGCTGCTGCTCTCGACTGGATGTAGTTTGTAGCAGCTTTAACAAGAGCTTTAAGTACTTTTTCCTTTGGATGTTTTTCAGCTGAAGAAAATGCTAATAGTCAACATTTATTTGCATGATGTAAACTGTTCTTATAAAAGAACATTTAGACAGGGACAGGAAATGATGACTGTGGTATAGTTATGTCTGAGGTCAAGTTAAAGGTTGGACTTTCTGTTCCTGTTTGAATGTATGATAGTTTGAGTGACAGCTTCCTGAACCAGTGTTTCTGATCTATTGTTGTTCATCTGCTGTGGGGGATATTAACATCTTTGATAATATGTCATTATAACCATATTTAGCCATTGCTATCAGCAAATGCTGATGAAGTCATTACTGGAAATGAGTATGTTTCTCTATGCAAAAATATACCATTAATAAACAAGCTATACCACAACTCAGCCCACAGATCTCCTGTTTGCTCATTTCATTAATATCTGCTCACATCGTGATGACGCACACTCTCACTGGGTGTTCAGACACACAACAGTCCTACATTAAAACAATGCAGGGGGCTGCCGTGGTGAGACATGAGATATGACCCAGAACGGCCAATCTAACACCAGGAACACACTGCACTGTGTGGCGTGGTGTGGCGTGTGCGTGGTGGCTGCCGTCACTGACCTGCTGTGGAGGTGCGCATGTGTGTGTTCACACTGTGTCTCTGCTGCTGCAGCTCTGTCTCTCTACATAGAGTTTACAGGTTACTGGAATGTTGGATTTTTTTCATTGTAAATTAATTTCAGATTTTTATTTTTATTTTTTATTTTTTTACAGAAAATGTCACTGAAATGTCAGTGTCTCCACGTGCAGCAGCTAAAATGGTTAGAAAAAGAATTTATTTTTTCATGCTGTTGTCAGATTCAGATTCAGCCTAGACATCAAGGTCGTAGGTTTACTTAAGGACATGTCCCTACTAATGTTTTGGGAGGACAGAATTGTCCATACCAATATATGAGTCAAACTCATTCACACTATGTTTGGAGTGAAGTCATATTAGTGCAGCAGATAATCTTGTATATGGAAGGTTATTGTGCATTTTATGACTAAAGCATGAAACTTTCCCCACTGCTTCTATAAACGTGAATAATAAATATGTGGAGCCCCCCCCCCTGCAAAATTGGTGCTCTAAGTAAAATTATGTCACATGGCCATAGCAGCAAATAAGCATCTTTATGCAATTTTGGTAAAGATATACATAATTATAACGACCCCTCAAGGTCACCAGAGGTCAGATACAAACTGCCTCCACGTCTGTAATCAAACCTTGCTGTATGTAGATTAAATGCTGAAATTTTCATGCTTTAGTCATAAAATGCACAGTTGTTTTTTTTGCCCATCTGCCCCACTGCTCTGTGAGCACGGGCGAATGAAAGTTACACATGTGGGTTCTCCTCCCAGCCACTAGGGGGCGGTACGGGCCGTTAAACGTCCGGAAGAGGAAGTTGATTCAGGAACCGTTTCCAGGGCGACTCAATTGGCGGCTGAAAAGCGCCAAATTAAAAATACCGAATGGACAGTAGCTAAAAACCTGCCGACCTGTTAGCGACTTATCTTCACGTTTAGTGCTTTTAACGTTAAACGGTTTACTAACGTATACGTTTACGGTGCCTCGGTTTGGCGGGAGTTTGTTAAACAACATGGAGGAACTCTTCAGCAAAGTGTTACAGGTGAACGTGAGGTGCAGGGACTGTGAGGAAAGGTAAGACCGCGGACGGTGACGTGAAGTTAGCTAACGTAAACAAATGACAGGTAGACGAGGACAGACAGCAACTAAGATTATCTTATTTACTGCGAGACAAAAGACTGAATATTTTTTTACATAATTACCTAGAAGTAACCGGTGGCCTAAATTAGTGTGCGTTAGAAACAATCATTACCAACCTTGTTTATTTAATAATAATAATAAAAATAATAAACTTATATATTAAATTTATAGAGCACTTCTTATACAAGTGATGTAGCTCAAACTGCTTTACATTAGAAAAATCAGATAGTACAAGAAAATAAGGGTGAATTGAAGGACAATGAAAATAGACGTTATTTATATTATTTATTATAATAAATATTATTATATTTAATACTTAATATGCTTTCTTTTTGTTATTCTGTTATGTTATTTTTCTACTTTATTCTATATTTATACTTGTTTTTTTCTTCTACCATGTTTTCTTATGCTGCAGTAACTAGTGAATTTCCCCCGGTGTGGGATTAATAACGGTTTATCTTATCTTATTTTATTTTAGACAATAGAAAGAAAGTAGATTATGAAATATGTAAATGAAAATGTTTAATGTTGTTTAAAAATGTTCACCAAGCATCTCTTATAACTCTTTAACTTTTCTTGTACATAAAATTATGTGTATTTAAAAGCCTGGCAGTAGAGGATCTGAAAGCTTGTGAAGGATTATAAAACGACAGAGAATCTGCAGTGTAGGCCAGTCCCAAACCAAACAAGTAAAATGATGTTAAAATCTATTGTAAAAGATACTGGGAACCAATGGAGTGAGGTTAAAACTGGGGTAAATAAAGCCTCTATAACCATTTGCATTTTCAACATTTTTTTTAGAAACCATGTTGCAACATATAATCCCATTAATCACGTTAGAATAATCATGGTCAGGGAAATGACATCATCTTTTTAACTATGTCTAAATATCATACAAACTGTCTGAAGCCACATTGTTGTGATTAACGGTTTCATTCTGCAGAAAAGCAAATATTCGCGTCACCATCGAACTTCAGTTGACAACAAGTCCAGTGCATAAAAGGGTGAGTAGGAGTTGGGGTTGGTTTTTGTTTGAATTTTGTCATTTCCAATTCATATTCTGCTTATCGATTACAGTTCTTATCAATTCGATATTGAAATGTTTAGATTACAAAAATATTTGTAATAACTGAACATTCACAAAGTAAGTAGTATTTACTATTTACTAGTTTTTACTAAATGCATACGATAAAAACGTTTCACAGACGTGTGCATTAAAAAAATCTTACATAATAGATCTGGAGCAGACGCACACACAGAGGGGCATGTGTTATGTTAATACAACCACAGTCACTCTGAATTCTCTCCTTCCACTTCTTCCTCTCCTCGCTTTCTTTTCTTCTTCTCTCACTCTTTCTTTTACCTCCTCCCTCCCTCCTTTCTCTCTCTCACAGTCCATCTGTCACACAGTTGTGAGGTTAGCCATTCATGCTGGCTTGTATTTAAACCAGTGACTATATGTAAAGATGGACGACGTGTCTCCACTTCCTTCCGCTGAACAAAAACAAAGCCAAAATATCCCTGACATGGGCTCCGCCCACCAGAGTCTGCGCAGTAGTGATCAGTTGGTGGAGCCGCGGTATCAAGTCAATTACAGCTGTCAATCATGACATGACATCCTTTTTTATAGCATCAAATAGCTCATTAAAACCAAACTTATCACATAAATGAACACAGACCATCTTTGACATACTTTGATTTGGTGATATTTGATGTCCCATCCACTAACAAGTGCAGCCCGCCACCAGGGGGCGATCAAGATGTTTTGGCTTCACTTTTTGGGAGTTTCATGTCATCTTCATATATCATATATCTTCATTGATCTAAACAAATCAGGACAGTGACGTAGTCATGTGGACAGGTCCTGGCAGATAGCTTTGTATGCAATTGCAGATATGTAGCCTTTCTACATAATAATAAAGGGTTTGCTTCTTAAGGAACTGATAAGCAGAACCTACAGGTACCCTGTGCTTGGCTTTTTGTATTAGGTTCCAATTTGGAACCGAGTTTATGTTCCCAACTCTCGTTGTAGTCTTGCATAAATAATCTAACTAAAGACAGACTTTCCTTCTGGTGACTAACCGGTTGTTTTTGTGTATTTTAGGATCTTCTAGTCAGACTAACAGATGATCTAGATCCATATTTTCTCTTCAACCTCTCAATATCGGAGGAAGATTTCCAAAGGTAAGTATCTGTAGAATTCGTCAGTCACATCTCAAGAAACAACCCACAGGTATCCCACGATAGAGAGATACTCAGCATCCAGACTGTACAAGGACATAAACCACGCAGCAGTGTGCTACTGTCCTTCTGGTAGTTAAAAAATATTTAATAATAAGTTGTATATAATATTTTTATTGTCATATCCTTTTTTGGCCTTTTCTCCCAGCCGTACTAAAATATTGTGAACAAGCTCTCTTTTCCTCTCACTGATGGTTTCTCTCTCTGTCCTTGTCTGAGCAGTTTGAAAGTCCAGCAGGGGCTGCTCATAGACTTTGCATCATTTCCTCAGAAGTTCATTGACCTGCTTAATCTGTGCTATTCTGAGCAAAAGTCCGACTTTCCAAGGTACGAAGAAATGCAAACCGCCACACGACATCACACCGTTCAACTCAATGACTTCAGCTTGACATTAAATATTGATTTGTATCAGTCCTAATTATTCCAAGTTTCAAATTCCTGGAGAGAACATGACATACATGTTACACCTTTATCACCTTAAGCAGTATTAGATATATATTAGAGACACTTTCCTAACAACGTCCTCCAATACAACAACAACGCACACTGATTATCTTTTCCCACAGGTTTCTCCTGCACCTGTCATGTCAGTCTCCAGTGCTGGAAGGCCCCGCCAACTTCAGTGTTGTAGAGACAAATGCGTTCAAACACCTGAATCACTTGTCTTTACGACTTGCTCAAGGGTCCGACAAAGACATTAAAGACTATCTGGCAGTGTGTCTCTCATCCCTGAAGGTTTGCTCATCCAGCATAATGCATCATCATCATCATCAAAATCATCATCAAAATCATACTGTCTGGCTTTTTGTGTGGAGTGTAGAATTATAAAACTCATTTGAATGGTAGATTTCATAAGAAAAGACTTGGATGTTTTTTCTCTGGTGTTTGTTGAGGTGGCTCAATTTCCACTGTTACTGTATTTTTTTTGTACATTTCAACCAGGTTAGTTAAAGCAGATCAATGAACTGATACTCATGTATTTATTGTTCTACTTTTTAGGTCACAGCAAAAAAAAAACAGATGAATAGCAGAGAAATTAAATCAGAAATTCAACCTTCATGTGGATATTTTAAGAAGCTTTGTAATATTATTATTATTTGTATATTATTATATTATGTTTTTCACACAACTGTTTCTTCCTTTAAGTGAAGTTTATACTGACACGTCACCCCATTCTTTCAGGTAGAGAAGCAGGCCCTGGAGGTGAAGCTTAAGAAGACTGAAGATGATCTCTCCAGGCAGCTGAGTTACGCTCAACAGGTGTGCTTTGCTTTGTCATTGGACGTGGTGTTTTCGAGCCCTGTTTTAAGCCCTTATGCCGGGTGTAGCATGGACACGGTCACGGCCAGGGCTGTGACTTTACCCAAGGACCTTAAACAACAAATCCAAACAGAGCTGAGATACAGGCCGGTGACAAATTAAAAGGAAAAAAAACAGAATAAATGGGAGTAGAAACATAACAAATGCAGATGCTTCCACACAG
>NW_019178792.1:103427-136898 GCF_002260705.1 Seriola dumerili
GTGGCTTTACTGCATGTGTCCCTGGTTGCAGGCCTGGTAGTCCCTGTTATGCCCCTTCCATGGATCTCTTACCAGTGTCACTCTGTTTTATGACAGGGAGTGTACCAACATGTATTTTAATACTTCAGGTAGAAGGTCATAGTTCGGCACATCACATCACCTGATATATCACATCGGACCAGAGGCTAGCTGCCCTGGTCACTTCTCACCCCTGATCAATTTTACACATGATATGAGATGTCTGCAGAAGCAACGCACACACCTTTACACTTTTGTCATGCAGACCATCAGGCAAAGGACCTTGGTCCTATTGTGCAAGCGTTTTGTCCACTCTCACTGACTGTGGAGGAAACACATATTCCGTCGTAGGATTTAGACAGTCACACCACGGATGTGGTAGAACTTGAAACACAAGCAGATTGAGAGATTTCACTTGGCAGGGAGAAAGGACTGACCACGATTCAGCAGGGTGAACATGTGAAAACTCTCTCCCAAGATACCGTGGTCCACAAGATGTTGGTTTTTGTCTCAGTGTTCCTGCTTATTGTGTTTACCACATAAGGCAGAGGAGCTAATTTGGCCAGCCCACAATTAAAGGCGCACAATCTGAGGCATGAGCCAGGGTATTGCAGATACTATCAAAGGTTTGTTGCAGGCAGGTGTTTCATTAGAATCTTCTCATTCCACCTGGACACACCTAAATTCTCCCTGTGGAAAAGAAGGGACGGGTAAATACGCACGGCACATTGATCTGAGAAATATCAATTTCAGTTTACAACCACTCCGACGGTGGCCTGTCCCTATCCTCATACTGCTATGTCTTTCCATCACACGCACGAAAAAAGTGTGCCGATATTCTGCCAATTCTTCAGCATCCTAACCAGGTCACTGATTAAGGGACATTGCTCTCGTTTTTTGGGTTCTAGCAGGTTCATGCCAGACCATTATTCCACAATTACTGATTTCTCACAATTCACCATCTTTCGCGCTTATGGTCAATTAGCTTCTGGCGTATGCGTAACCTCAACTGCCTTGTTGGACATGACCACGGGTCCGAACCAATCATTTCATTGTTGTTAAAAACAGCACTCTCTCAGGTGCGATCTGCGTCCCGACTATGCAGCACCGTTCTTTTTGGATGTTGTCTGTAAAAGCACAGTTACCACAGTGCTTTTCCAAGGGAAAAATGGGGGAGAGAGACAGCGTGCTTATGTACGCAGGCGCGGAACTCACTTGAAATCAGACATCCACCGTGCACAAAGACATTTGCAGCCGGGAGATTGACAAAACTGTTACAAAAAACTGCACTACTGGACGGTACTGACAACCACACAGCATTAGTGGCTTATGTTAACTCAGCACGTTCACCATTGACATCACTCATACAGAGAGTAGGCTAGAAAAACTCCTAGGGCAGCACACATTCACCATATTCACCACAAAGGCATCAACATGGCTGACCAACACAGTTGAGAGCACCACATGAATGTTGACTTCCAAACAGACAAGAACAGTCACATGCCTCAGAAAAAGGAAAACAAAGCCGGTAAGACGACCATTCATCACATCTCAGAATCAACATTCCTGTTTTCTTTGGGCAGTAGAATATCAGACGAAGAATTCACCTCCTGTATTAGATCAGATAGACCCTCTTCTTATATGACAAATAGTTATCCTTACCCACAGAGAGGAGACCTGAGTCTGCAGTGGTTATTCACTGTGGATAACACCATAACAAGCTTCACAGGCTGTATCAGCTCGTAGTTAACAGGTCGTAGTCACAACACAGGCTGTACAGAGTATGGACATTAGAGATTCAGATTCACCCCTTTCTATATCAAACAAACAGCAATAGACACACGGTGGGATGCTTCACCCAATTACTAACCGCAAGCAAGTCAAAAGGGGTATTGGTGCAGCAGGAGGGTTCATTATTTATTATTGGGCTAGCAGCGGTTGCCCTATTATATACAGGAGCGCCTTGATATAATCAGCTTTGCTACAAGTGAAATAAAGGTGAAAAGTGCATTGACATAGAATAAGCTGGCTAAAGGATAAAAAGGTTATAAACCTCCTGTGTTGGAGCGCAGCCACATCTCACACGGAAACAAAAGATAAGGGAAGTGACAGAAGTCATTCATTTTCTTTTGCTATTATGTTGTTATTTTTGTTCTGGGAGACACAAAGGAGACCACGGACACAAGAACAGGTGTGGCTCGGTGAAAGGGTCACGTTACACCACAAACAATGGATTAAAACACTAACGCGAGCACCTGTTGAGCCATATTACAAACTTGGGAAACAGAGCTAGAAATTTGATTTATGTCAAGTAATCAATTTGTAATTCAAGGATCATCGGGAGGCATGAAATGGCTCTCACACAGGTTTAAAGTAATCCTTTCAGTGATGTTATTTGACAGTTGGTCAAACCTGGGTGGTCTCCGTTGTCTCCTCTATTATCTGAGTCTTGTTATGCTTGCTTGTAGTGTTGTCGTTGTGTCCCTGTTTTTTCGTTCTCTTGCATTAGACCTCATCACACCACTATTGAAGGAAAAGGCTGCTCCGCCCTCCACCCTATCAGATGCCGCTCGCTTAGGAGCACCCGCAGATGATGACGAAGGAGGTGCCGCCCCCATGACAGGATATCTTTGAAAACTTCAGAGTGTTGTTATTTGATCTCAGGAATTGATCTGAAAGATCAAAAGAGGGGACTGAGGGAGTTATTTTATGTTGGCAAACTGTATGCACTAAGTTTGATTAAAGGAAATCCGCTGACTGATGATTTATGGTTGTTTATAACATTGTTGACACTGATTGCCAGTTTTGAGATTGCAAGAATGATGACAGAGAAGACAAGAAGTAAGTATGACATGTTTAGATATACAGGTTTCAGGTGTCAGGTTGGTGGAAGAGAAGAAGAGCGGAAGTGGGACCTGTATAGTACAGACAATGTGCTATAAGAATGAATGACTGAAAACAAGGAAGTATGCACTCCTGTTTAGACGAGACGAGAGCAGGGTGAGTCGAGCTCTGTAAAGCATCTCAAACTTCTATGGCTTTGGCTATACTTTTAATAAATTAGACGTTGAAGCTTTAAATCCGGTGTCCTGTATACTGCATTACTCGTTTTGGCTGCGAAAAATAGTGTCACTGCAAACAGACCCAGGGAGATGACTGCTGAGGGCAACAGCAACCAGTCACCAGTAACTCCAGTTAATGTATTGGCCAGATGCTTAATATATTCATTTATCCTTCACATGTTCAGTTTGTGGGTTAAGTGTTCACCAGCATCTATGATGAAAGCAAGCACGCAGCTTCAGCAAACCTTGATCAGCTCCTCAAGACAGAGATTTTCAACTCGTTGGCTTTTTCAAGTTTTCTAACTCTTGGAAGTTCTTTCACTTTCAGCATTTTCTCCACATGATTCCTGAGAACAAAAAAAAGAGTTAGAAAAGAGAGAATCTACTTAAGAATACAAACACAAAAAATCCAATTAAAAGACAAAACCAACAAATGTGTTTTGTGTTCTCAACAGTCTCTGAACCGTGTCTGTGGCTCTCACCTCATTAGTTTCTACTGAACATGTAAATCTTTAAAATTCTTTAAGAAGTTGGAACTCCATTGTTCTGTAGAATCAAAATGTAAAAGGAACTCGCTTTGTTCTTCAATAACACAACTTCAATGTCCCTGGATTAAAACCTGAGGTTAGAAATGTCTGTGTGTTGTTTTAGACTCAGACGCTGAGCTTTAAGTCTCACTGGAACAATAGGGAAACAAAAACATCATCTTCCACTTTAGAAAACAACACAAACGTCCTTAATGAGCTAGGAACCAAGCATGAAACATTTCTAAACTCATTAGACTACATTACCTCACTCCTCAATTATAAATCTTGTAACAAGTAGGCGCAGGGGACATGTATGAAGGCAGCCCTGTAATTCAAATGAGGAAGTAAGGAAGTGTGCCACTAAGAACATAAAAGACAAGTGGATGGGATATGTGTCTACCAATGAGATCAGGATATGTCTAATAGTTGGCTCATGGTGCATGTAACTTGCGAGCACTTTACTGTGTGCTGAGTGGCTTCCAGCACGTCTTTCGGTGCGGCGCAATCAGCTGATCCTTATCTTGATCTCCTGCTTACCAGAAGCGGGCCACTCGCATCTTGCATGGTGGCTCACCACACGCTCCTTCTCATGGACGCTCCGGTGTCCAGAGTGCTGTTCTCCCTCCTGAGAGGACAGGAGCCTTGCTTGCTCGGAACGCCTGACACTCCTGCAGCAGGTAACAGACACAACCGCAGGAATATTCATCCACAGGTAGCAAAGAGTGCACCGTAACAGAGCAGGATATATGTTTTTACTTGTGGGTTCAATGTTACAGTCATCAGCTCCTATTAGCAAAAGTGAATGTAATAATAATAAACAACATGATAATTCTTCTTTTTGTGAGCGGATGCTTCTCCGGTGAAAAAGCAAACTCAAGATGTTCGTGTTTTTTTAGACTCCAATTAGCTTTTTGTTGACGTCATTAGCCGAGAGGTTCACAACTTATCCACCTCACCGTTTGAATGGAAGTTTGAAAAAGATTCATTTGATCATGTTTCTAAGACAGGATTTATAGGACCTGATATAACGACATGCAAAAAAATATTGTGTCAGAGACGTGACGGTTTCAGTTGGAATGGTAATTTTTGCATTTAGTTTTCACATTGATGTCAGGACGATGTGGGTGCATGTACCAATCACAGCAGTCATGGCTTTAGGTCTGCCAGGATATGGATTTACAGCCTGGTGCGTCTCTGTAGGCCAACAACGCTTCACTTATGGTGAGGTGTGACACATTCTTGTTCTCAAGCAGAAAAGATGTAAAAACCGACTGTACCACACAGTTAGCACAACAAGCTGTTGAAGACAACTGGGAGGCAATTGCAACTGAAGAAAACAATATTTCCCTCAGAGCTCAAAAGCAAAAGTGTATGTTCTGTGGTGTTGCAACGATGTTTGATAAATTGCTGTACCGTTTCCTTGGAGGCAAAATGTTGTTGCACCAATGGATAATTAGCTTTAACCGCTTCATTCTCTGTGCTGTCGTCCTTAGTGCTCTGATCACAACTTGCTTGTCTGTGGGCAAAATATTCACTGACACAAGCTCTTTTAAACAGCGATGCTGTGGAATTGTCGAAGAACGATCTCATAATGGGCGTCTTTGCTTGTTACAGCCTGAACTAAACAAAGCCAAGCGTGACCCGCCTCAGTGTGTGATTTTAGATAGATGCGTGACTGTAACACAACAGCGTCTGGCGTCCTGTCCCGCCACGCCGACTCTTCCCTTTGAGGTGTTGATCCAGCTCTGTACAACAACCACCTCCTACATTCCCTACCTCTCTCTGCTCCCACTAGTTTAATCTTCCAGGTCCTGATGACCAGACTCGTTCTTGTTTATTTCCTCTCCGTCAGCTCTCGGCAGACGCCTCCAGCTCGGTCAGTCTGCTGTGCAGCTCCTGGGCCTGCTCTTCTTAGAGAACTCTCCAGGTCCTGACGGAGCTGCTCCGTCTGCAGCTGAAGTCGGCCCTGTAGCTGAAAGCATCATAAGGAAATACCAAATAACTACCTCCAACAACTCCTGTAAAGATAACCCATCCTGCTCTGCTTTTTATCCAACATCGTTGGTTTGCTTCCAAATAAAACATTAACATACAGTACACTGATAATCATTTAGTCCGCGGTTGTTGGTGCGTGACGGGCCAGAAACTGAAATGAAGCAAATTACGTTGATGGAAAAATCGCACACAGACAAGTTCAGGTCCTCAACTCCGCCTTCTTCATTTCAGTTCTTCCTCATAAGGACGCGTAGCGTGGTTTTCTTGCCGTGGTTTCTTTGCTGCGAGCGTGGAGCAGGTGATTGGTTGCTATGGAGCTTTCAGCCATTGTTGCGATTACGAGAACGAGGTTATAATTCCCCTGCCGTCTGAGCGGATGCTACAGTAGACTCGGTATTGGAAAGTGACGTGAACGGGCCAACCTGACCCGGACTAGCTAGTTAGCACTTAACATTCAGTAGGCGGAAAATAAGTTGATGGAGAAAAGCAGTTAACATCAGTGGTTTCTTTCCACCTCTGACGCAGCTGTTGACGTGAGAAAGTTGATACGAGAAGTTTCGAATCTCGACTTGAGAATATTTCTTCTAAGGCACTGCTTCACACAGCTCAACTGCTAATTTCATTTGCTATAGTGCGCTGATTAGTAAAAACCGACATGTAGCTTTATTTAAATTGTGATAACATAAAGAACTTTTAATGATTAACCTGTAGAATTAATAAAAACGGTGTATATTTACTCAAAGTTTATGAGAAAAGATTGATTCATTAAAATTCTTTAATCATCGTAAGATATTTACAGTGGTACTGTTAGATGTTTAACTGTCCACCTGTGGTATATATCAGCAATTGGACATGATGTTGGAAAGACACACCTGTTCCACTTGTATAAGTTCATTTCTTTTAATAACAACCTTCATTAATAAGACAGTCCAGGTGAGGTTTTACCTCTACAGACTTCTCTCTCTCTGACTGTTTAACTCCTGAGAATAACGGCTGGAAGGGAGCTGGGTTTTGGACTCGTCCATCTGAACGCACAGTTTGTCCAGCTTCCTTCGTCTTCTCAGACAGAGTCTGTGAGGAAAAAACAGATGTTAATATAATAACTAAGTTTCTTCTTTGTTGTTTCATTTCAATGATAGTGAAAATAAATACTGATCTTGATATCTGTCAAAACATGAACAGTCTCAACAACAATACAGCTAGAAATGAGAACGTGATTTTAAGGAACAGACTGGTATGAAGGAATAACAAGAAACCACAGATCCTCATAGTTCAGAGTTCATACAGGCCTGGAGATACAGACAGGCGACGATCGTCCAACCCGTTTTACTGACGTTTTTCCCATGGATCTTAACTGCAGACGTCACTTTTCCTCGTCAACTGTGATATCAAATTCAGCATTTCTCACCACCAAACCATGACTGGATGTTAATTGCTCTGTACCATGCAGTGCATCTTGTAGAGACAAATGCGTTCAAACACCTGAATCACTTGTCTTTACGACTTGCTCAAGGGTCCGACAAAGACATTAAAGACTATCTGGCAGTGTGTCTCTCATCCCTGAAGGTTTGCTCATCCAGCATAATGCATCATCATCATCATCAAAATCATCATCAAAATCATACTGTCTGGCTTTTTGTGTGGAGTGTAGAATTATAAAACTCATTTGAATGGTAGATTTCATAAGAAAAGACTTGGATGTTTTTTCTCTGGTGTTTGTTGAGGTGGCTCAATTTCCACTGTTACTGTATTTTTTTTGTACATTTCAACCAGGTTAGTTAAAGCAGATCAATGAACTGATACTCATGTATTTATTGTTCTACTTTTTAGGTCACAGCAAAAAAAAAAACAGATGAATAGGAGAGAAATTAAATCAGAAATTCAACCTTCATGTGGATATTTTAAGAAGCTTTGTAATTTAGCTGGTTAAACTAAAAGTAATGGTCTCAGTAGAATCATTAAAGGCGTCTATTATGTTTTTCACACAACTGTTTCTTCCTTTAAGTGAAGTTTATACTGACACGTCACCCCATTCTTTCAGGTAGAGAAGCAGGCCCTGGAGGTGAAGCTTAAGAAGACTGAAGATGATCTCTCCAGGCAGCTGAGTTACGCTCAACAGGTGTGCTTTGCTTTGTCATTGGACGTGGTGTTTTCGAGCCCTGTTTTAAGCCCTTATGCCGGGTGTAGCATGGACACGGTCACGGCCAGGGCTGTGACTTTACCCAAGGACCTTAAACAACAAATCCAAACAGAGCTGAGATACAGGCCGGTGACAAATTAAAAGGAAAAAAAACAGAATAAATGGGAGTAGAAACATAACAAATGCAGATGCTTCCACACAGGTGCACTGCATGGTACAGCAATTAACATCCAGTCATGGTTTGTGGTGAGAAATGCTGATTTGATATCACAGTGACGAGGAAAGTGACGTCTGCAGTTAGATCCATGGGAAAGACGTCAGTAAACGGGGTTGGACGATTCGTCGCCTGTCTGTATCTCCAGGCCTGTATGAACTCTGAACTATGAGGTCATGTGGTTTCTGTTATTCCTTCATACCAGTCTGTTCTTCTAATTTCAACAGGTTCTCATTTCTAGCTGCTATTGTTGTTGAGACTGTTCATGTTTTGACAGATATCAAGATCAGTATTTTATTTTTCACTATCATGAAATGAAAAACAACAAAGAAGAAACTGTAGTTATTATATTAACATCTGTTTTTCCCTCACAGACTCTGTCTGAGAAGACGAAGGAGCTGGACAAACTGCGTTCAGAGTGGACGAGTCAAACCAGCTCCCTGTCCAGCCGTTATTCTCAGGAGTTACAGTCAGAGAGAGAGAAGTCTGTAGAGGTAAGACTCACCTGGACTGTCTTATTAATGAGGTTGTTATTAAAATAAATGAACTTATACAAGTGGACAGGTGTGTCTTTCCACATCATGTCCAATTAGCTGAATATACCACAGGTAGACAGTTAAACATCTAACAGTACACTGTAAAATATCTTTTACAGTGATTAAAGAATTTAATGAAATCAATCTTTTCTCATTAACTTTGAGTAAATATACACGTTTTATTAATCTCAAGTTAATTCAATTTAAAAGTTCTTTTATGTTCAAACAATTTAAATAAGCTACATGTCGGTTTTTGCTATTGCTACATAGCCAATGTTAGCATTAGCATTTCTGAACAGTCTAGAAGAAATATTTCAAGTTCAACATCAAACTTCTTTCCTTTTCTCACCAACAGCTGCGTCCAGAGGTGGAAAGAAACACTGATGTTAACTTGCTTTTCTCCATCACTTATTTTCCGCTACTGAAGTTAGCATGCTAACTAGCTAGCCCGGGTCCGGTTGGCCCGTCACGTCACTTTCCAATACCGAGTCACTGTAGCATCCAGCTCAGAGGAGGGATTATAACCTCGTCTCGTAATCGCAACAATGGCTGAAGCTCCATAGCAACCATCACCTGCTCCCGCTCCCAGCAAGAAACCACGGCAGGGAAAACGCACCTACAGTCTCTATAAGAACTGAAATGAAGAAGCGAGTTGAGGGACCTAACTTGTTGTGTGCGATTTTCCATCAACTAATTTGCTTCATTTCAGTTCTGGCCCGTCACGTCACCAACAACCGCGACTAAATTGATTATCAGTGTACTGTATTTAATGTTTTATTTGGAACAAACCAAGCATGTGGATAAAAAGCAGAGAGGTGGGTTATTTTACAGGAGTTGTTGGAGGTAGTTATTTGGTATTTCTTTATGATGTTTTCCAGCTACAGGGCCGACTTCAGCTGCAGACGGAGCAGCTCCGTCAGGACCTGGAGAGTTCTCATAAGAAGAGCAGCCAGGAGCTGCACAGCAGACTGACCGAGCTGGAGGCGTCGTGCCGAGAGCTGACGGAGAGGAAATACAAGAACGAGTCTGTCATCAGGGACCTGAAGATTAAACTAGTGGGAGCAGAGGAGGTAAGGGAATGAGGAGGGTGGTTGTCACAGAGCTGGATCAACACCTCAAAGGGAGAGTCGGCGTGGCGGGACAGGACGCGCAGACGCTGTTGTGTTACACGTCACGCATGCTATCTAAAATCACACACTGAGGCGGCGTCACGCTGGCTTTGTTTAGTTCGGTGCTAACAAGCAAAGACGCCATTATGAGACGTCTTCGACAATTCAGCAGCATCTCTGTTTAAAAGAAGCTTGTGTCAGTGAATATTTGCCCACAGACAGCAAGTGTGACTTCAGAGCAACTAAGACGCAGCAGAGAGAATGAAGCGGTTAAAGCTAATTATCCATTGGTGCAACAACATTTGCCTCCAAGGGAAACGGTACAAGCAATTTATCAAACATCTGTTGAACACACAGAACATACATTTGCTTCTGAGCTCTTGAGGGAAATATTGTGTTTCTTCAGTTGCTAATTGCTCCAGTGTCTTCACCAGCTTGGTGCTAACTGTGTGTACAGTCGGTTTTTACATCTTTTCTGCTGAGAACAAAATGTGTCACAACTCACCATAAGTGAAGCGTTGTGCTGCTACAGAGACGCACCAGGCCTGTAAATCATATCCTCCAGACGTAAAGGAACATGCTTGTTTGGTACATGACCCCACATCGTCCTGACATCATGTGAAAACTAAATGCAAAAATTACCATTCCAACTGAAACCGTCACGCTTATCACAATATTTCTTTTGCATGTCATTCAGTCCTATAAATCTGTCTTGAAACATGATCATGATCTTTTCAAACTTCATTCAAACGGTGCAGGTTGGATAAAGTGTGTGAACCTCTCGGCTAATGACGTCAACAAAAGCTAATTGGAGTCATAAAAAACACTGAAACATCTTGAGTTTGCTTTTCACAAGAAGCATCCGCTCACAAAAAGAAGAATTATCATGTTGTTATTATTATTACATCCACTTTTGCTAATAGGAGCTGATACTGTACATTGAACTTCCACAAGTAAAAACATATAATCCTGTCTGTTACGGTGTCACCTGTTTCTACCTGTGGGATGATATTCCTGCGGTTGTGTCTGTTACCTGTGCAGGAGTGTCAGCGTTCGAAGCAGCAGGTCCTGTCTCTCAGGAGGGAGAACAGCACTCTGGACACGGAGGTCCATGAGAAGGAGCGTGTGGTGAGCCAGCTGCAGATGCGAGTGGCCGTTCTGGAGCAGGAGATCAAAGATAAGGATCAGCTGATGCGCCGCACGAAAGAGGTGCTGGAAGCCACTCAGCAGCAGAAGGTAAGAGCTGCAACTTGACATGCACCATGAGCACCTATTAGCATATCCTGATCTCATGGTAGACACAGTATCCCATCCACCTTGTCTTTTATGTTCTTAGTGGCACACTTCCTACTTCCTCATTTGAATTGCTATGGCTGCCTTTCAACATGCCGCTGCGGCCCTACTTGTTAGCAAGATTTATATTGGAGGTGGAGGTATGTAGTTAATGAGTTTAGAAATGTAGCTTGGTCCTAGCTCATTAAGGACTTTGTTGTTTCTAAAGTGGAAGATGATGTTTTTGTCCCTTTGTTCACGTGAGACTTAAAGCTCAGGTCTGAGTCTAAAACAACACCAGACATTTCTAACCTCAGGTTAAATCCAGGGAATTGAAGTTGTTGTTATTGAAGAACAAAGCGAGTTCTTTTACATTTTGATTCACAGAACAATGGAGTTTCCAACTTCTTAAAAGATTTTAAAGATTTACATGTTCAGTAGAAACTAATGAGGGTGAGAGCCACAGACACGGTGTCAGAGACTGTTGAGAAACACAAAAACACATTGTTGGTTTTGGTCTTTTAATGGGATTTTTTGTTGTTGTATTCTTTAAGTAGATTCTCTCTTTTTCTAACCTTTTTTTTTGTTCTCCAGGAATCAGTGGAAGAAAATGCTGAAAGTAAAGAACTTCAGATTAGAAAACTTGAAGCAACAGTGAAATCTCTGTCTGAGGAGCTGATCAAGGTTTGTGAAGCTGCGTGCTGCTTCTCCATGTGCTGGTGAAACTTAACCCCAAAACTGAACATGTGAAGGAGTAAATGAAATATAAGCATCTGGCCACAATACATTTAACTGGAGTTACTGGTGACTGGTGCTGTTGCCCCTCAGCAGTCATCTCCCTGGGTCCTGTTGAGTACACTATTATTTCGCAGCAAAACCGGAGTATGCAGTATACAGGACACGGATTTAAAGTTCAACACGTCTAATTTATTAAAAGTATAGCCAAGCATAGAAGTTTGAGATTGCTTACAGAGCTCGTGACTCACCCTGCTCTCGTCTCGTCTAAACAGAGTGCAGTACTTCCTTGTTTCAGTCATTCATTCATATACGCATTGTCCGTATAACAGGGTCTCTCCGCCTCTTCTTTCTTCACACCACCCTGAGCTGAACCTGTTATCTAAACATGTCATACTTATGTCTCTGTGCATCATTCTGCAATCTCAAACGGCAATCAGTGTCACAATGTTCATAAACAACCATAATCATCAGTTCAAGGCGGATTTGCCTTTCAAATCAAATATGCATACAGTTGCAAACATAACATATCCCTTCAGTCCCCCTTTTGATCTCAGATCACTTCTGAGATCAATCAACAACACAGCTGAAAACATTAATTCAAATATCCGTCATGGGGGCGGCAACCTCCTCGTCATCATCCTGCGGTGCTCCTAAGAGCGGCATCTGATAGGGTGGAGGCGGAGCAGCCTTTCCTTCAATAGTGGTGGTGATGAGTCTAATGCAAAGAGAACGAAAACAGGGAACACAACGACAACCACACAAAACAAGCATACCAGTAACAGCAATAATAGAGGAGACAACGGAGACCACCAGGTTGCACCAACTGTCAAATACATCACTGAAAGGATTATTTATACCTGTGTGAGAGGCCATTTCATGCCTCCCGATGATCCTGTGAATTACAATTGATTACTTGACATAAATCAAATTTCTAGGCTGTTTTCTCCAAGTTTGTAATTGAGCTCAACAGGTGTCGCGTTGTGTTTTACCTTGTTTGTTGGTGTATGACCTCTTTCACCGCACCTGTTCCTGGTGTCCGTGGTCTCCTTTGTTCTCCCAGAACAAAAATAACAACATAATAGCAAAAGAAATGAATGACCTTTCTGTTCTTTCCCTTATCTTTTGTTTCCGTGTGAGATGTGCCTGCGCTCAACACAGAGAGTTTATAACCTTTTTATCCTTTAGCCCAGCTTATCTATGTCATGCACTTTTCACTTTTTTCACTTGTAGCAAAGCTGATTATACAGAGGCGCTCCTGTATATAATAGGGCACCTGCTAGCCAATAATAAAATAATGAACTCCTCCTGCCTGCACAATACCCCCTTTTGGACTTTTGCGGTTGTATTGGGTGACCATCACCGTGTCTATTGCTGTTTTGATATAGAAGGGGTGAATCTGAATCTCTGTCCATACTCTGTAGCCTGTGTGTGTGACTACGACCTTGTTACTACGAGCTGATACAGCCTTGTGAGCTTGTTATGGTGTTATCCACAGTGATAACCACTGCAACTCAGGTCTCCTCTCTGTGGGTAGGATATTGTATATAAGAAGAGGTCTATCTGATCTAATACAGGGGGTGAATTCTTCGTCTGATATTCTACTGCCAAGAAAACAGGATGTGATTCTGAAATGTGATGATGGTCGTTTACGCTTTGTTTTCCTTTTTTGAGGCATGTGACTGTTCTGTCTGTTGGAAGTCACATTCATGTGGTGCTCCTTCAACTGTGTTGTCAGCCATGTTGATGCCTTTGTGTGAATATGTGATGTGTGCTGCCCCTAGGAGTTTTTCTAGCCTACTCTGTCTGAGTGATGTCATGGTGAACGTGGCTGAGTTAACATAAGCCACTATGCTGTGTGTTGTCAGTACCGTCAGTGTGCAGTTTTTTTGTAACAGTTTTGTCACTCCGGCTGCATGTCTTGTGCACGGTGGATGTCTGATTTCAGTGAGTCGCGCCTGCGTACATAAGCACCTGTCTCTCTCCCCCAATTTTTCTGGAAAAGCACTGTGGTATGTGCTTTTACAGACACATCCAAAAAGAACGGTGCTGCATAGTCTGGGACGGCTAGATCCACAGCCTGAGAGAGTGCTGTTTTTAACGCAATGAATGATTGTTCGGACTCCGTGGTCCATGTCAACAAGGCAGTGAGGTTACGCATACCCTGAGCATTGACCATAGCGCGAAGTGGTGAAGTGAGAATGCAGAATTGTGGGATAAAATGTCTGCTGAAACCTGCTAGACCCAAAAACGAGAGCATGTCCTTAACAGTGACTGGTTTAGGATGCTGAAGAATGGCAGAATGATCGGCAACACTTTATTTCGTGCGGTGTGATGGAAGACATAGCAGTATGAGGATTAGGGACAGGCACCGTCGGAGTGGTTGTAACTGAACTGATATTTCTCAGATCATGTGCCGTGCGGTATTTACCCGTGCCCTTCTTTTCCACAGGGAGAATAGGTGTGTTCCAGGTGGAATGAGAAGATTCTAATACACCTGCCTGCAACAAACCTTTGATAGTATCTGCAATACCCTGCTCTGCCTCAGATTTGCGCCTGTATTGTGGCTGCCAAATAGGCTCCTCTGCCTTATGTGTAAACACAATAAGAGGACACTGAGAACAAAAACCAATATCTGTGGGACCAAAGGGTATCTGGGAGAGAGTTCAACATGTCACCTGCTGATTCATGGTCAGTCTTTTCCCTGCCATGAAATCTCTCAATCTGCCTGTGTTCAAGTTCTACCACATCCGTGGTGTGATGCCTAATCCTACGAGGGAATATGTGTTTCCTCCCAGTCAGTGAGAGTGGCCAAACGCTTGCACATAGGACCAAGGTCCTTTGCCTGATGGTCTGCATGCACAAGAAGTGTAAGGTGTGTGCGTGCTTCTGCAGACATCTCATATCATTGTAATTGATCAGGGGTGAGAGTGACCAGGGCAGCTACGCCCTCTGGTCCGATGAGTATTTCAGGTGATGTGATGTGCCAACTATGACCTTCTACCTGAGTATAAAATACATGTTGGTACACTCCCTGTCATAAAACAGAGTGACATGGTAGGGATCTATGGGAGGGGCATACGGACCTAAGGCCTGCAACCAGGGACACCATGCAGTGAACACAGAAAAAATGCCAGCAGAGTAAGGGGTCTCGGGCACCAACAGCCCCCAATAGATGTCAGCCCAAGCGGTTGATTGAGGAGTGGTCTCAGCAGCTAGCATCATGTGAGAGGTAGTGGATACTGACGGCAGTGAACAGTTCGTAGAAAATCCATTAGGAAATGTGACCACCAGACCATCGGGGCTACACAACACGGATGCCCCGCACTTCACCAACAAATCTCTTCCCATGAGATTGACAGGACAAGACAATGAGTTCACAAACTGATGATGGAAAGTCTGGCTGGCCACCTGAATCATCAGAGGCTTTTGTCAATGGCAGAGCTTCATTTTTCCCCGGAGAAACCAACAACATGCACAGAGTCTTTTGACAGGGTGATAGATGTCATATCACCAATAATAATGGAATATCTAGCTCCAGTATCCACTAGAAAAGGCAGGTCAGTGCAATTTACATTGAGGGCCATGTAGGGATCTGCCAAACCTACAGGCGTCAGTGTCTCTGGGCCCCATCAATACTCCGGAGGATACATGTTGGGAAACTGTCCACCCGGAGCCAAATTGGCATTCGATGCTTGATGAGCTTGTCCTCTACCTCGCTGGAACCTCCCTCTCTGTGCTCGTGCCATACAATCTCTTGACCAATGTCCAGTGCGACCACATCTCCAACACTGATCAGGAGACCCTGGATGCTTCCACTGACCTCTACCATGTCCACCACATGGGTCCCTGCCTCGGCCCCGGTATCTGCTAACCCCGCCGTGTCCCCCCGCCATGACCATCTGATGGTGATGGTGCGATTGAGGCCCCTGATCAGGCATAGGATACAGATCCGGAGGACTGCTTACGGCCTCACCGGAATACAGTACCATCTGTTTTGACTGCTTTTTATCAGAATTAAACTGTTTTCTCACTGTGGCCAATTGTAGTTTTACCAACTGGTTTTGATAACTGTTTATTTCAGCTTTCTCTGCCTTAGTTTTGAGGTTGTACACCTTCATATGATGGGCAACATGTTTTTCCCACTTCTCACTGTCACACCCAGGGATGTCAGGATTTGCCTCCAACGCTGACCTAACAGCTTTAGGCATGCCCTCCATAACAGCCTTTCTAAACAGGGCAGTCTGTAAAGCATCTGCTCCAGGGTGTGCACCTGTCATGTCTGACCATTGACCTCTACATCTTATGAGAAATGACGGAAAATCCTCCCCCTCTTTCATTTCAAACACCAATGAATATACTGCCCCTTGTGGCACAGGGTATTTAGTTCTCATTGCTGACCCTATGGTTGTCGCCTGCCGGGCAAATGGTGCCTCGGGAGGCAGTTGACTAGTTCCACTAATTGCTTCCACCTGCTGAACCTCATATTCCCCTACCTGGCTTCCTAATAGGGCTCTCCAATCTCCCATAGCTAAGGTGTGCCTCATGGTGAGCTGACAAAACTGTCTCATCCATGGCCCTCCCCCTGCGGTGGGTGGAGGCATTTTTTCTATCCAACAGTTCATGTCAGTGAAAGAAAATGGTTGATACACAGCATGACCACTAGGGTGAACCAACAAAGGCATGTGATGGCCTACATATCTCTCTGGTTTCAGGACTGGGTGGCGTCTAAGCACCCTGTCCTTTGCTGCCTGTACAAACTCACCACGGAGCTCTAACACCTCAACTCCCTTCTGCATGTCTTCCATTTCCTCATTTTCCGTGTCCGGCTGCACATCAATCAAGTCATCACCGGGCTCTACCCTACACGCTTCTGCTGCTGCCTCCTCATTTACTGGAGGCGCAGGAGGTTGAGATAGAGATAGCGCTACTGGTCTTTTCATCACTACCGGCTGAGGCGTGCCCTCTCTTCCTACTCTCGTTGAGAATGGGGCCTCCATATTTACGGCGGCCCCTGCACGTGGAGTGCTAGTAACAGCTAGTGAGTGAGACATTGCCGGGGGAGTGGTTGGGGGTGGGACTGACGGTGCAGGCAAGGAAAGGTATTGGTGCATGTGCTGGTCATGTCCGTGTGCCATTTGATCATCTGTTATGATGGGTCTGTCTGCATCTCTTTTTTCTGAGTGTTGTAGTGTTCTTATTCTGGCGGCGGTGTCCTGAATGTCCTTTCTTAAGGCCTGAATCTCCCTTTGTCTAATAGCTTCCTGTTCTGCCTGTAAGCGCTCCAGAGCACTGTTATCCTCAGGCTCCATTTCTATTAGACCTCCCTTGACGGCTATCACTGGCCTCTGTGTTTGCGACTGATATAGTGGTGGTGGTGCAGTGGATGCTTGGTGTAGACTGAGGTCAGGGTAGAGAGGGGCGGGTAGGGGGGGTTTGGCTCTTGAAGGGCGAGTGTTTACTGCCTTATTTTGAGGAAACAAAGCACAGCCTGCTAGCGTGACCTTGTGCAATAGAGCACGTCTTTTATCTTTCTTCAACTTATCTCGTGCCCAAGTACTCCTCTGTAACAGGGAAGGGCTTTGTTGTGCATGCTTTAGCAAATCCTCCTTAGCTTCTGCTTTTAGCCTAAAGAGGAGACGGAGGAGGCCTCCTCCAGTCTTATCCTCTTTCAACCTTTCCTGGACCTCCGTCCATAACTCATCACATTTTTTAATCAGTTTCGGTCTAGTTTCACTAGCCTCCCCACTGATTACCTGCTTCTTCACCTGACTCCATTGCTGTGCCTGTTGTTGCTGCACTACAGTTATCATCATTTGAGGCCCACAGCCTCCTCCACCCTCACACTCCCTATCAAATTCTCCCTCCATTGGTGAGTGTGTGTGTGAGTGTGTGCGATACTTCACTGATTTCTTGTAGTCTTACTTACCTTTCTCTCTGACCTGTGTGGGAAATGTTTTGGTTTAATACCTCCCCAGCGGCCAGTCAGTTTGTACGGCATAACACCCGAGCAACTGACCTTATGAGCTATACACACTTTTTAGTGTGGCATGTGGTTTGTTATCACCGCGAGGTTACCCCCACACGTTTTTACAGCTCAGACACCCGTTCAGAACTCACAGAGACACCGCTGTATCTACCACCCCTTTCAGCCATGGCTTTATTTATTTTTCAATTCCCAATTATAATCCCCACATTGAAAATATTATACTTTAAACATATGAGTGAGAGCAAACCAAGAAGAATAGATGTATTAGTTAATCAACAAAATAAACATGACTTAAGGCCATTCAATGAAATCAATTCCCGGTTATAATCCCCACATTGAAAATATTACACCCAGTTTCTCAGACCACGGTGGGGTCCCTCCAATATGGAATTTATGACCAGCGTTTGGGAATCACAAGCTGATCGTCCCTCTCTGGAAAAAACAGAAAATGAAAACCATCCAGCAGCAAGATGTCCGGACTCACTGCAAACACTCACTTCCCTGGTCCTTATAAACAACTACAACCTTTCCTTCTTGGACTTTAAAATGCCTTCCCGGATTTACTGGCCTTCTCGGTTCACTGCACCATACAACGGCCAGGTTGTTAACTTTTTACTTTATTTCCTTTATATATATTTTATATTTTACAATACAATAGCCTAATTCTGCAGTTTTTTTTAAAATGAAAAACAGGTTACACTCACTTAGGAGATCCCCTTCTCATCGGATCATGGATCCTGAAGGGTTCTGTTATCGATCTCCCTTGACGGCACCACGCTTCAGTTGTCAGTCACTGGGGACCCTTCTGTCAATCACGATCTCCCTGGAGGCACCCACACAGCGTGCTAACCACCCGGGGACTCTTCCTCCGATCGCAATAGCAATCTCAATCCTCGTGCTTATCTACTATACAACAGACAGTAGGAACAGTTTCAAACAACGTTTTTAGTAAATGCCAATGGTCAGAGTTTTGGTGAAACAGGCTTCTGCTTACCGCTGTTCAGTTAGAGGCCTCTCGTTGTCTTCCGTATTCCACTTGTCTGTATCGTCTGTAACAAAAATGTTCCGTTTAACAGCTGATCATACGATCTATCGTCCTGCCTTCATCACGTCGGGGTCACCAAATTGTTGAGTCCACTATTATTTCGCAGCAAAAACCGGACTCGCATGTTCGTTTGATGAAGTACACAGGACACAGATTTAAAGTTGAACACGTCTAATTTATTAAAAGTATAGCCAAGCATAGAAGTTTGAGATTGCTTACAGAGCTCTGGACTCACTGCTCTCCTCTCGCCTGTCTAAACAGAGTGCAGTACTTCCTTGTTTCAGTCATTCATTCTTATACACATTGTCTGTATAACAGGGTCACTCCGCCTCTTCTCTCTTCACACCACCCTGACCTGAACCTGTTATCTAAACATTTCATACTTGTACTTTCTTGTCTGTCCCTGTGCATCATTCTGCAATCTCAAACGGCAATCAGTGTCACAATGTTCATAAACAACCATAATCATCAGTTCAAAGCGGATTTGCCTTTCAAATCAAACAGTGCATACAGTTGCAAACATAACATATCCCTTCAGTCCATAAAGGATTTGGTGACTGAGACCAACACTCTGAGGTGTTTCTGCTCATTTGACACGAACCAGGTTTAGTGCCTCATGAAGTTTCTAAAGTTCAGTTGAAACTGTTTCAGAGAGGTGCTGGTTCCAAGTTGAATTGTATATGTGTATGTTTACGTGGGCTTGACAAAATAATAGAGACACTTTGACTGCACCTTATATTTGAATACCGTCGGGTTTCTCACCTGCTTTTCATGTATTTATGTTTGTGATCCAGGCGAACGGTATCATTAAAAGGCTGCAGGGAGAGGTCCGAGGACTCGTTGGGAAAATAAAAGTCAAAAACACTGTGACTGTGTCTCAGGAGAAGGTTCTCCAGGACACATCGGAGAAACTGCAGAAGGTTGAAAAGGATCTGCAGAGCTCTCAGCAGCAGCTCAGTACCAAGGATGAGCAGGTATGTCTGAAACTGCAGACGCTGCATGTAAACGGCCTTTAGGTCTTTCTTTATCTCCATTGATGAAGCACTGATCAGGCTGATCAGGTAGGCTAATTACAACAATAGAAACTGATTTGATATGAACTTGATAACAACATGATTTGTGTTTTACAGGTTACAAAATTGAAGGAGCAGCTGGAGATGACGGTACAGAAGCTGAATGAAAGCAGAGAAGTGTTGAAAACAAACGAGAACGGTGAGGACACTTGTCTTAATCATTTCAGTTATAAATGGACTGACTGTAGTTACATTACAGGAGCCAGTGGAGATTTCACTCCCAATAACTGCCGGCGTGTTCACTAGTGTTAATTTGGTGAACAAAAGGACTAAATATGTTTGTCGACAACCTTTATTTTTCTTGTCTAAGACTGTTGATGAGGAGACGTCACCGACTTCAACAATCTCTAGCTGTGACTGTATCAATGTTCAATATCGTTGATGCAAAAAGACGAAACTAAAATGTATTTTAAAAAATAAAAACTTGACTTGAGCTGCCAATAATAATAATAAACAAGTCACTAACCTTAGCATTAAAATTCAGTAATGTGAAGAATTTGTTAATGTAATTTTTAATGATACATTTTAGACAGTTTTATGTCATTTTCTTTTATAAATCCCTTTTCTAGTTGAAGTCTTTATTGATGGATTAATATTTTATTTGTAAATTCTTGTTATTATTTTTATTGCCTGGTAAAATATCAGTTAATGAAATACTCAGTGATTTAGTCCATTTAAAAAAAAAAGTGTTGCATTTCTGTTTTACCACAGTTATAAATTGGCTGAACAAGCAGCTCAATGAAAAGCAGCTGTCCAGAAACCCACAGTCCACCGAGTCCTTGGAGATCCCTTCAGTTTTATCCACCACAGCAGGACTGAGGGTAGGAGGCTGTGCTCGGCCGTATAGAGACAAACTTTACCTCACACGTAGAATACACCTGTCGTAACGACCTAATTCGCTCGTATCAGTGAGTGTGTGTTAGTGACACCAGCTACAGACGTGACTGTATCGTTCCAGGCGCAGTTTTATCCTCAGACAGTCAAACCTGTTGTGTCTCCCATGGCGACTGCTGATGTCACTCCAGCTGAGCAGAGAGCAGCGCAGCCCGCCATCAGACAGACGTGAGTTTGGATGACGTTTATTATTTGTTTCCACAGTGTATACTGGTGTGTGTGTGGCAGGCCCGGTGTCGTTACTGGGAATCTATGAGTGTTCGTTAGGCGTTAAGCTATAACACTGTTTTATGTTATTTAAAACTAAAGCATCTAATTAAACATAAGCCCATAATGTATTGTATTTTAAAAACCACCTCCAAGTGATAGAGAAGTAACTGCTCTCCACACTGTATCCAGGTTTGTATTTCCAGCACAACCAATCAGATAGAAATGAACTTTGATTATTGGAATGTGGCTTGTTATTGGTCAAAACGACAAGGACAAAATAAAATACTTTTCAGTTATTTTTAGAATTTTAGGATGAAACGTTACGATTTGATGGGGAAGTCGGAGCATCTCAAATGACTGAAAGACACATGATTGATTTTGTGTTTTCTCCTCGTCCTCAGCGGAGACTTCGCAGGTCTGGATTCTAAATACTTCGAGAGGAGAGATGATAGCATCCCGATCTACGGCCTGTCGTCTAATCTGCTTCATAGAGGTAAAAGTGATCGGCATTTAGAGAACTACACACACTTAAACAGTAAATACTGTAAATAATGAGATCAGGTTTGTCATGCAGTAACCAGGTGACAGTTATCTCACTGCATTAACCTGATTTCATTAGAAACACACTTGTTTTTGATTGTGTCAATGATGCATCGTTACATTCAAGATGATTCAATTCACAGTCTAACAAACTGATACAAAGTTAATGGGTTCAAACAAACAAAGCTGCACAACGTGTTATCTTATTGACATAAAATGAATCATATTATTAAAGGGAATAATGTTTTTGACTGATGTGTTGGATGAGAGTGATGGATAGATGGAGGATTGATTATTTCCACCACTGGCCAGCTGAGTGCCGAGTTTCAGTCTGCTGAGCCGCTCTGGTTTCCCGGCTACTCGGGAACTGCAGGGAAGAGAAGGAGCACTTCCAATACACTGAGCCTTGCCTCGACATATCAAGCAGAGGGAGTTAGACATAAAGACCTGCTTCTAATAAAAGTCTGATATGTTCTGGAGTTGAAGTAAATAAAGACTAAACTGTTGTGGATCCAGACGGAGGCTGTGCTCTGAGTGAGAGAATATATAAGAGACATACTCCCGGTGGTTCACCTGGTGGAGTGTGACATTTGGGTTTTAGTCTTTGCCACCGCGGCCTGACCTCGAGTCCTGCCGGTGGCACTTTTCTGCGTTTCATCCTCTTTCTCTTCCCGTCCCTTTTAACTTTGATTGTAATAAAGGCAAAAATAACTTTAAATAAAAAGAAAGATAGTCCATCTCTTCTAACTTTCTCTGAGTCATGTTACAGTAAATCCAGCTGAAATCACAGCTCAGTCTTTGTCTTTGGTGATTTAGTCAGACGACGTCACATTTATAAAATCAGGATTTGACCAGAGGTCCAGACATAAACTGGGTTTTGACGTAGTGCTGTTTTTTTTTTTTTTCTTTTCAGAGTTTCCTCAGAGAACGAAGCCTCCTGCAGCTTCTGCCTACTTCTCTGCCTGAAGCAGAAACTCTCTCTAAAGACAGAAAAGCTTTAATTTCAGCTTCAGTTGGAAGAAAAAACATCAAAAACTCACCATCTGCTTTATGTCTTCAGCTCCTGTACAAACTGTGACTGACCTGTGGTGCTACATGAACTTGTTTTTAAGTAGCTATTGTTGTTATTTTAATTTATATGCTAATGCTCTACATGTCTGTCTCTGATTTTGTGCCTCAAGTAAATGCTGTTAAAACCCCACGGTCGATTCCTGTGATCATGGAGAATGTATTAATGCCTTTTTTTTGTCTATTTTTCCTCATACATTGTCATCCTTCAGTGTTTATATGGTTTGTTCTCTGTTGTATTTCAGTTATTGAGTGTAGTCCTTAATAAACTTAACATCCTCATCAGCGTTTACAGTCTTTTCTGCAGGTTTCGTTTATTAAATCTCACATTAAAAGTGTGTAAAATAGAAATATTAGTGGTATTCAATGTTGATCGAGGGTTGTTCTAGCATCTTCTAATGTTACAGTTTAAAGACGTATTAAATGACCAACCCACAGAGCAACGGCCAATCAGAGCCCCTGCTGCTTTTTGTTCATTTATATACAATTTAAGTTCTCCAGTTCATAGTATCTTGTTCAGACGCAGATTTATTGATTGATATAATTACTGCACATCGTGATCTCCAGACTCCAGAGTGATGTTTCCAGAAAGTCTCATGAATCAGCGGTTGAAAGGAAGATGCCAGGGGCAAATAGGGTGGACAGCTGGGTCAGGATTAATCAAGGGTGTATCGCAGTGGTTGAAGGGTGGGGGTATTTGACCAGAATGTGGGCCAGCATTGTCAGGAAGACCATGAGGACTTGGTGGGCGTCCTCCAATGTGGGGAGGAAGGCCATGACCATGACCATGACCATGACCATGACCATGTGGTGGGCGTCCTCCAGCGTGGGGAGGAGGTGCTGAAGGGCCATGATAGGGAGGGAGGCCAGGAGGGTGCGCACGGTGAGGGGGCCTACAGACGGGCTCCGGTTCACCAGGAGCAAGGGCGGTGGTGTTCTGTCGAGAGAAACAGCGTTAGTCGAAGTGTGTTTCTGCATTATTCAATAATGTAGAGTAGAAGAAGAAGAAGTGGAGTTTGTGACAGGAAGTAGATTAGGTGAATACACAGTTTACTGTACTTCAGCAATGTGGACTCACCACTGGGGGGTAAAAGTCACATTCAACATCCCCGAGTCCATTTTCCATCGAATAAAGTGAACGGCAGTAAGCGTGATGCTTTAGAGAGAGAAGAGAGACACAATGAGAACAAGCTGGAAACTGAAACAGTGGGTGAATGAAATATTCAACGTCACACTGACACTATCCTTGAACACACTGGTAGATGTCCATGTGTAGTGTGATTATAGATCAGCTCTAGCTTCTATATTAATACTGTGAAAGTATCAAAGCCTCAGTCCACAGAGAAATGCACACACCCTGTATTCAGAAACTGAGCCTTAAAACCAGCCGTCAGGACTTCCTGTAACTTTGTGATGTCACAACAAAGCAGTCACCAAGCCCTGCGCACCTGGACCCACCATCCAAACCTTGCAGGATTTGGTTTCTCTGAGTATTTTTACCTGAAAACTGCAATATTTTTATTGGATCACTCAGAAAACAGTCAGCCAATCAGAAGAGAGGCTCAGAGCCTCCTCTCTTCTGATTGGCTCACCGACCTGTTGTTACTAGAGCTCCAGAGAGAAGCCTGAGAGAGGAGATGTAAAACTACACTGAGATGGTTTTTCCGTTCTTAAAACCACAAATATATCTTCTGATGGATCAACACTTTATGGAGATAGTTCCTCATCATGTTCGGACCGTAGGTGCGAAGGAATACGGTAGTTCAGCGGTTGAAAAACTGTAGTGCCAAAGGAAAGTGCTGTTTCCCGCTGAAAATATTCTACATGAAGCTACATTTAAATGGATATTGGATTGTTTCGGTGGACGTCTTTTAAAAGTGTCTTGAACAATGTTTTTCCTGCTGGCCCCGCCCACAGCAACACATTGCTCTGTTACTGTGTTTCCTGGCAAATAACCTGAACCATCCCTTTAAGCTTTTGGAGGCACTTGATGACGCTTAAAGCCAAATTGAACATTTTTCATATTTTCACATGTCAAGCCAACTTCATGCAGATCTCCTCATGTCCCGTGTTTAAAGTTGCATTAGAAAAAGTCGAACTCTACGTATGTGTTCTGCTCTCTTTTAAACTCGGGACACATCATGTCGGTGTGTTGTACTCACTGCTCTGTCGGGGCAGAGGGGTTTGCACGCCTCAGGGAGGATTCTGGATCCCATTGGGCAGTGAGTCTCCACGACGACAAACTGAGCAGAGAAGAACATCCCTCCCACCATCTTGTACTGAGAGAGGAGGAGAGAGAGTGAGAGAGTGAGCGGGAGACAAGAGGGGAGTGTGCAGGGTTTATACTAGGTGAGATTACAGACACATTTCAAAAATAAGGCTTTGGTCATCTTGCTAAAATATCTGACCCCACTGTCTGTGATAATCACACTGAAACAGAAGAAACTTTGAGTCGTAGTATGTGTGTCGCGACATTCTCTGTACCCCAGATTTTATGCGTCCCACTTCCTCCAGGATGTAGTAGCGCTGGTTGGTGGTGTTCTGGTTGAATTTCTTCACAGCTTCATGCACAGACTTGAGACCGTCAGAGTCGCTGAGTGGGACCAGTACGGGACAGTCAGGGCAGATCATGCTCATCTCCATGTTAGTTTTTACTGCACACACACACAGTTAAGAGTCAGCTTTCTGAGGGTTTAACAGTATGAATCCGTACTCACAACGTTTCCAGGGGAAACTAACATGAACCATCTGTGGGAAATTTTAGCATAATTGCTGTGTGAAGGCTTGAGTTATGACTTGACCTTTGACCTTTGCCAAAAAATTCTAATCAGGTCATCACTGAGTCCTTGTGAAAGTTTGTGCCAAATTTGAAGAAGTTCCCTCAAGGTGTTACTGAGATATCGCATTCGTAAGGTCACAACCATATTTGGTTAGGTCCCTTTGACCTTAACCTTTGACCTTTGACCTTTAGCCACCAGAATCTAATCAGTTAGTCCTGAAGTCCAGGTGAATGTTTGTACCAAATTAAAAAAAAAAAATCCCTCAGGGTGTTACAGAGATATCGACAACCTGCCATGAAGAGAGCGTCCGGGGTTCATGATGAGTTTGGATACGTGACAGAAGAGAAACCCACCTCTTCTTGTGGCACAATTGTAATCCACGATTTTGGCATTGCCACTAATTATAGATATCTTAACGGTGCAGTTGGCCATCACCTCCTACACAGAAGCAGAGACAAAGACATTTAACTGCAGATACCTCACATCTCCTATCTAGAAAAAACATAAGCATCAGTGCGTCCGCTCTCTGGCTGTAGGAGCGTGAGACGCAGTGCTGATGAAGGGAAACTGCATTAAATAAATAGTTATTCCTCATTTACCCAGTCATAATCGCTACGGAGATTGCAGTCCTCAAAGTGTTTGGGGTTGACAACGTGGCAGTCTGTCTCCAGAAGACCCATCTCTAAAAAAACATTACAGCGATCTCCACCCTGGAAACAACAGAGAGGAAGGAGCATGAATCACAATGACCGCGGTAAATGAAGCTTTAAATGTCCCCACACCAAAACAACTCACTCAGACTTCAGGACAGTATAATGGAGGTTAATAGCCCATAAAACAAAAAGAAAAAAAAAAACGGACCTTGAATTTTTCCTTATTCTATGAATAAAAGCTGTAAACCATAATAACACAAGAAAACCTCTTTAGCCTCTTTAGCACCTAAAGGTGATTTGAAGTTCTGCTCATTCTTTGGAGCCGTTTTCATATCCGTTCTTTCTTTTCTTCTTCTCAATGAAAATCAGCTCCAAAGTCACTGCTGCACTAAATGTCTGACTGGTCTCATCCTTCTGTCTGTTTTCAGTCACTACAATTAACTCAGAACAACTTCTCCTCACCTCAGCCAAGTCTCTGAATCAGACCCTCTGATTGGCTGTGATAGCACCCACTGAGCCAATAGGAGTGTCCAATTCAGTGACGCTAAGTGACACGTCACTGGCAAAGATGGTGGATGAGAATCAATTGATAACTCTACAGAGAGTAAGCAGCAATGCACCTGGCAAACAGTAAGACAATCTAAATCTTTTGTATTGTTTACTGATCAAAGTAATTTTTGAAAAGTGCTGATTCTGTAGTTTAAAGTGAAAAAACGCCACGTCTCCAGCTCAAACCTCCGTGGAGTTACAACGCTTCAAAGACAACGTGATATTTGGGCGTCAGAGGGTTAAAGAGCCACTGAGCTGAAACAACTGAAGACTTTCATTGAGACTGTAAAACTGGAATCTACAGGAAGTAACCAGTAACAAACTCCCAGCTGTAGGACAACTGTGCTACAAAGACAACATTTCAACCTGAGCTGTAGTCACAGGAAATCCATCGTCCCTCCAAAATAAAATTATTCAAAGCACCACAGTCTTAAAATCAGAATTATTTCGAGAATGAATGTGCACACAACACTGATTGTTTCTGGTTCCAGTACCCCTATCACCCCGATGACGGAGATACGATCGAGTCGGAACTTGTAGCCATGGTGATGGTGCTCGTTGATGTGTTGCACTGCCGCGCGTCCTGCTGCAGCACTGTTCTCCCCGCTGCATGTCAGCTGCTCCAAACCTGGAGCAGCGCTGCAAAGCAGCACCGCTGAGGACAGCAGCGCCAGGACGGGTAATCTCTTCATGGTGCCAGAGACAGAGACAGAGACAGAGCAGAGCAGAGCGCCGCAGCGGGGGATGTTATATAGACATGGACAGGTCAATAGAGAAGAGTGGGAGGAAGAGAGAGTGACAGAGAGGCGGAGAGCATGAGGACAAGACCACGGCCCTGCCAAGAACAAACACAGACTTTAACCAGAGCAGCCTATTTTGAAATGTCCACTGAAACACATCAGTTTCATCATAGTTGTCAAATGCCAACCGTTTCCCAGCACAATACAAGCATTTCTCCATCCTTGGGGGCAAAGGTAGGGTACATCCTGGACAGGTCACCAGTCTATCACAGGGCTGATACACAGAGACAAACAACACACACATTCACACCTATGGGCACTTTAGTAGTTTCGTCATAAAATGTCATAGTAAGGCGTAAGGTAACGTCCCTGAACAACCTGGTGTAACATAAAAAAGCGTAAAAACATCATTCGCATAAAAGACTCAGTTAGAGTCACCAATAAACCTAATGTGCAGGTTTTTGGACTGCGGGAGGAGCAGGAGTGATCGGAGAGGACCCACACAGGTAGAACAGGCAAACTCCACACAGAAACGCCAGGCCCGGGATTTGAACCCAGAACCTTCTTGCTGTGAGGTGACAGTGCTAACCACTGCAGCACTGTGCCACCCACAAGCATTTCTCACTCAAGAGAATTAGAAGGGCACTCACAGGGTACAGACCAGGCCAATGTCAAACACACCAGACCTCAGAGAAAAAATTCTAATTCATAGTAAATGATCCTGAGTCCTGCCAAGACCAATCAGAAGAGAGGCTCAAAGCCTCCTCTCTTCTGATTGGCTCACAGACCTGTTGTTACTAGAGCTCCAGAGAGAAGCCTGAGAGAGGAGATGTAAAACTACACTGAGACGGTTTTTGATTCTTAAAACCACAAATATATGTTCTTATGGATCAACACTTTAAAATAGTAACACAAGAGAAGAGTAAGAGAAAAGGCATTGATTTACTATTATAATTCATTATTATTAGCATTCACTCAAGCAAATATAATTGTAATACAATTGTAAATTGTATTAATTTAAAGGCAATAATTATTCAACAAAAGCTATAATCTTTAATCATGAATAGATCTGGGTAACTCTTTACTCTGGGTAAAAAAAAAACAGTCACATCTGTGAATACTGTAGGTTCATGAAAGAGTAAACTAAAAAAAAAAGCTTAGTCATCATCTATCTACCATTCTGCACTTTGGCAGCAGAACAGTCACTCCAAAAAAAAACAGCTTCAGAACTAACCAGGCTTATGTCCACACATCTGCAGCTGTATGTAAACAGAGGATACGTCATATGATCATGGTTCTGTTTACTAACAGAAACACAAATCAGGAGAAAAAAATCCAACAGGATGTCAAGGTTAGGAGACTGAAAGATAAATATGAACAGTGACTCAGTGCTGGGATGATATGGGAATCAGGCTCCCGGATTTAATGATTATCCAAGAGAAGCTGCACATCAGGACTGGAGTGATATGATTCAGCAGCACATCATACCTGAGCAGTACAATACTGTATTCTGAGGGACGACGTTGCTCGAAGCATTTGTGCCATCAAATAAATATAGACAGACATATTTTATTTTGTTGTGGCTACAACTCATTCATTCATTCATTCACTAACTCTGTCTCCAGTCTGATCCCACACCTGATCCCCTTTCAACTGCTCACAAGCTCCAATAACTCCTCCATCATTGCCCCTGGTATAAATACACCTGCCATTTAGTACCTCCTAACTTTTTGTGATCCAGCCTGCCTTTGTCTCTTTGGTTTTGTTTGCCTGGTCTGCCTGACTGCGAACAAACCCTACTCCAGTCACTGACATACGAACCTTTGCTGTTTCGGTACCTGCACGGCCAGAGTTGAGCATTTGAGTCTAAATCTAGAGTCGAGCAAGGTGATTGGTTGACTCAGCTCATGTTGGGAAGGTTCAAAGCAGAGCTGGAAAAAATGTAAACAGTTAAAGTTGTACATGCAAGTATAAAAAACAGCCACACAAATGTCCCTGAACTACGTGGTCTAATATAAACAATCATAAAAACATGATAGTAGAGAAAGGCATGAAAAAACCCGATTACAATTGCCAAAAAACCTAATGTGCATTATGCATGTCACTGCACCGAGAAGTACTCGGATATAACCCATGCAGGCAGTTCTTACCATTGTACTGCGGTGCCATCCCATAAATAAATCATAGTACAGTAAGACATAAAAAGTCATAGTATAAAAAGGCACAAAAATTTCATAGTATACTTTGTCATGAAAAAAATGTCATAGTATTTCACAAAAATGTCATACTATAGTAAAGCATGAAAATGTCACAGTATAATTAAAAATAAAAATTGATAAAAATTGCATAAATGGCATAAAATTGACAAAAAAAATCATAGTATAGTAAGGCATGAAATTGTCAAAAAATGTCGTAGTATAGTAAGGCATAAAATGTCATAGTATAGTAAGGCAAAAAACATCATAGTATAGTAAGGCATAAAATTGTCAAAAAATGTCATAGTATAGGAAGGCATGAAGTGTCATAGTATAGTATGGCATAAAAATGTCAAAAAACGTCATATTATAGTAAGGCAAAAATTGCCCTAGTATATCAAGGCATAAAACATCATAGTATAGTAAGGCATAAAATTGTGAAAAAACATCAAAGTATAGTAAGGCATAAAACATCCAAAAACATCGTAGTATAGTAAGGCATAAAACATCATAGTATAATAAGGCATATAATTGTCAAAAAATGTAATAGTATAGTAAGGCATAAAATGTCATAGTATAGTAAGGCATAAAATGTCATAGTATATTAAGGCATAAAATGTCATAGTATAGTAAGTCATAAAATTGTCAAAAAATGTTATAGTATAGTAAGGCATTAAACGTCAAAAAACGTCATAGTATAGTAAGGCATAAAAATGTCATTGTATAGTAAGGCATAAAATGTCAAAAAACATCATAATATAATAAGGCATGAAATTGTCAAAAATGCCATAGTATATTAAGGCATAAAACGTCATAGTATAGTATGGCATTAAAATGTCAGTATAGTATGGCATAAAAAGTTTTAAAAAAAGACATAGTATAGTATGGCATTAAAATGTCAGTATAGTATGGCATAAAAAGTTTTAAAAAAAGACATAGTATAGTATGGCATTAAAATGTCAGTATAGTATGGCATAAAAAGTTTTAAAAAAAGACATAGTATAGTATGGCATTAAAATGTCAGTATAGTATGGCATAAAAAGTTTTAAAAAAAGACATAGTATAGTATGGCATTAAAATGTCAGTATAGTATGGCATAAAAAGTTTTAAAAAAAGACATAGTATAGTATGGCATTAAAATGTCAGTATAGTATGGCATAAAAAGTTTTAAAAAAAGACATAGTATAGTATGGCATTAAAATGTCAGTATAGTATGGCATAAAAAGTTTTAAAAAAAGACATAGTATAGTATGGCATTAAAATGTCAGTATAGTATGGCATAAAAAGTTTTAAAAAAAGACATAGTATAGTATGGCATTAAAATGTCAGTATAGTATGGCATAAAAAGTTTTAAAAAAAGACATAGTATAGTATGGCATTAAAATGTCAGTATAGTATGGCATAAAAAGTTTTAAAAAAAGACATAGTATAGTATGGCATTAAAATGTCAGTATAGTATGGCATAAAAAGTTTTAAAAAAAGACATAGTATAGTATGGCATTAAAATGTCAGTATAGTATGGCATAAAAAGTTTTAAAAAAAGACATAGTATAGTATGGCATTAAAATGTCAGTATAGTATGGCATAAAAAGTTTTAAAAAAAGACATAGTATAGTATGGCATTAAAATGTCAGTATAGTATGGCATAAAAAGTTTTAAAAAAAGACATAGTATAGTATGGCATTAAAATGTCAGTATAGTATGGCATAAAAAGTTTTAAAAAAAGACATAGTATAGTATGGCATTAAAATGTCAGTATAGTATGGCATAAAAAGTTTTAAAAAAAGACATAGTATAGTATGGCATTAAAATGTCAGTATAGTATGGCATAAAAAGTTTTAAAAAAAGACATAGTATAGTATGGCATTAAAATGTCAGTATAGTATGGCATAAAAAGTTTTAAAAAAAGACATAGTATAGTATGGCATTAAAATGTCAGTATAGTATGGCATAAAAAGTTTTAAAAAAAGACATAGTATAGTATGGCATTAAAATGTCAGTATAGTATGGCATAAAAAGTTTTAAAAAAAGACATAGTATAGTATGGCATTAAAATGTCAGTATAGTATGGCATAAAAAGTTTTAAAAAAAGACATAGTATAGTATGGCATTAAAATGTCAGTATAGTATGGCATAAAAAGTTTTAAAAAAAGACATAGTATAGTATGGCATTAAAATGTCAGTATAGTATGGCATAAAAAGTTTTAAAAAAAGACATAGTATAGTATGGCATTAAAATGTCAGTATAGTATGGCATAAAAAGTTTTAAAAAAAGACATAGTATAGTATGGCATTAAAATGTCAGTATAGTATGGCATAAAAAGTTTTAAAAAAAGACATAGTATAGTATGGCATTAAAATGTCAGTATAGTATGGCATAAAAAGTTTTAAAAAAAGACATAGTATAGTATGGCATTAAAATGTCAGTATAGTATGGCATAAAAAGTTTTAAAAAAAGACATAGTATAGTATGGCATTAAAATGTCAGTATAGTATGGCATAAAAAGTTTTAAAAAAAGACATAGTATAGTATGGCATTAAAATGTCAGTATAGTATGGCATAAAAAGTTTTAAAAAAAGACATAGTATAGTATGGCATTAAAATGTCAGTATAGTATGGCATAAAAAGTTTTAAAAAAAGACATAGTATAGTATGGCATTAAAATGTCAGTATAGTATGGCATAAAAAGTTTTAAAAAAAGACATAGTATAGTATGGCATTAAAATGTCAGTATAGTATGGCATAAAAAGTTTTAAAAAAAGACATAGTATAGTATGGCATTAAAATGTCAGTATAGTATGGCATAAAAAGTTTTAAAAAAAGACATAGTATAGTATGGCATTAAAATGTCAGTATAGTATGGCATAAAAAGTTTTAAAAAAAGACATAGTATAGTATGGCATTAAAATGTCAGTATAGTATGGCATAAAAAGTTTTAAAAAAAGACATAGTATAGTATGGCATTAAAATGTCAGTATAGTATGGCATAAAAAGTTTTAAAAAAAGACATAGTATAGTATGGCATTAAAATGTCAGTATAGTATGGCATAAAAAGTTTTAAAAAAAGACATAGTATAGTATGGCATTAAAATGTCAGTATAGTATGGCATAAAAAGTTTTAAAAAAAGACATAGTATAGTATGGCATTAAAATGTCAGTATAGTATGGCATAAAAAGTTTTAAAAAAAGACATAGTATAGTATGGCATTAAAATGTCAGTATAGTATGGCATAAAAAGTTTTAAAAAAAGACATAGTATAGTATGGCATTAAAATGTCAGTATAGTATGGCATAAAAAGTTTTAAAAAAAGACATAGTATAGTATGGCATTAAAATGTCAGTATAGTATGGCATAAAAAGTTTTAAAAAAAGACATAGTATAGTATGGCATTAAAATGTCAGTATAGTATGGCATAAAAAGTTTTAAAAAAAGACATAGTATAGTATGGCATTAAAATGTCAGTATAGTATGGCATAAAAAGTTTTAAAAAAAGACATAGTATAGTATGGCATTAAAATGTCAGTATAGTATGGCATAAAAAGTTTTAAAAAAAGACATAGTATAGTATGGCATTAAAATGTCAGTATAGTATGGCATAAAAAGTTTTAAAAAAAGACATAGTATAGTAAGGCATAAAAGGTCATAGTATAGCAAGGCATAGAAAGTAAAAAAACGACATAGGATAGTGAGGCATAAAAATTCATAAAAATGACATATTATAATAATGCATAAAAAGTCATAGTATAGTAAGGCATAAAAAGTCATAAAAACAACATGTTATAATAAGGCATAAAAAGTCATGTATAGTAAGGCTTTAAAAGTCATAAAAATGTCATAGTATAGTAAGGCATAAAAAGTCATGAAAACGACATATTATAATAATGCATAAAAAGTCAAAATATAGTAAGGCATAAAAAGTCAAAAAACTACATAGTATAGTAAGGCATAAAAAGTCATAAAAACGACATAGTATGATAAGGCATGAAAAGTCATACAAACAAAATAGTATAGTAAGGCTTAAAATGTCATAGTATAGTAAGGCATAAAAATTTCAAAAAATGTCATAGTATAGTATGGCATGAAATTGTCAAAAATCATCATAGTATAATAAGGCATAAAAAGTCA
>NW_019178793.1:0-103 GCF_002260705.1 Seriola dumerili
TGTTCCATCCAGATACTAATGATGCTCTGGGACCAATAAAACCACCCAGTCAGATGTCTAGTATCAAAAGGGGTAACAACACTGGAACAGAAAGCAGATGACT
>NW_019178794.1:0-170 GCF_002260705.1 Seriola dumerili
GACCAGTCTCAAACCTTCCTTTCTTTTCTAAAGTACTAAGAGCTGTGTCTCAGGAGCTTTTGTCTCATTTGTCCAATAACAATCTGTTTGAAAGGTTCCAGTCTGCCTTCAGGGCCTGTCACTCCACTGATACAGCGCTCACTAAAGTAGTAAATGATCTTCTGATCTCC
>NW_019178795.1:0-113 GCF_002260705.1 Seriola dumerili
TGATGAAAAGGTCAAAACAATTAGAAATGAGATGATTTTTATAACTTTAAAGCTACTGAAAGCTAAATAAAACAGGGAAAATGGATGTTCAGGTGTTAATTATAATTCTCAGC
>NW_019178796.1:0-145 GCF_002260705.1 Seriola dumerili
CTCAAAATTTCTAGAGAGTCATCAACCACCTCAAGATTTTTTGACAAAGACACTGTAAACGTCATTTCTTAGAACTTTTCAGTCTTTGCTCTGGACATAAAACTTTAACACTAAGAGCCTCAGTTGTATTAAGATTCAGAGAAAG
>NW_019178797.1:0-546 GCF_002260705.1 Seriola dumerili
TAAGTGATAACATTTTATATCCAAATGGTCAAAGGTCAAAAATGTACAAAATGTACTTAGTTACTTTTAATTCTTCCTGTAACAGAGGAAGTTCAGTTTCTCCTTGCAGTCCCTTCTCCCGAACGGTCTGGTGCTGTTCTTCGCCAGGGTGCCACAGAGCTTTGTCGTCGGGCAGCCTTTAATACCCTGGTACGTCACTTTTTCTCCACCCACCCACATCCACCCACCGGCCAGGAAACGCAGGCCCGTCCACACCTACCAACATTTAGCAGAGGGATGTAAACACAGAGGACGAGCTTGCTCAGTAACACAATACACTGTGGTAAAACTGTCGTACCTCTCCAGTGACAGCTTCTCGTGCTGTCTCTCGTGCAAAGTCGTGGTCATCTTGAGTGATCAGGGTGGCGAGGTCATAGCGGTGGTTTTGGTAGTCCGAGACAGGATTACTTGTGTCCAACGCCCCCATATTCCTGCAGTACTTTAGTGCTGTCTCCCACGTCCTCTTTTCCTTCACCAGAACCAGCTTCTTGTCAAAACACAAGAAAC
>NW_019178798.1:0-137 GCF_002260705.1 Seriola dumerili
AAGTCATGTGCATGAGACTTGTTGGATGTCCATCTGTCTTGCTGATAACATTGTCATGATAGACGTGGACTAAGTATTCATGGTGAATAATACATGGGAAACATTTTCAGGTGTGAGTCAGAGCAACACTGAGGCCA
>NW_019178799.1:0-145 GCF_002260705.1 Seriola dumerili
TACAAACAAAAATCCCTCTTGATAGAGGAAAACAATTGTGTGACGGAAATAACAAGGTCAAAACAAGAACTCTAAAGAACCTGACGTGACTTGGCTCTCTGTATCCAACAAGACGAACTAGCACGGGACAAAGGGAGACACAGAC
>NW_019178800.1:0-7542 GCF_002260705.1 Seriola dumerili
AGGGAGCGACTCAGAAGGCTGGGGCTGAGATATGTTACTTAGCGTGACGAACCGAGTCTATAGACACCAAATTTAAGGACTTTGGACAAACTCTTTTTATTGAGATAAAAAGACAGAATTAAACGGTGTGCTACGGTAGCATATGAGAGACTACCCATGGCGGCCCTTCGGAAGGGAGCGACTCAGAAAACTGGGGCTGACATATGTTACTCAGTGTGACGAGTCGAGTCCGTAGACACCAAATTTAAGGACTTTGGAAGAACTATTTTTTTTTAGATTAAAACACAGAATTAAACGGTGTGCAGCGGTAGCATATGAGAGACTACCCATGGCGGCCCTTCGGAAGGGAGCGACTCAGAAGGCTGGGGCTGACATATGTTACTCAGCGTGACGAGCCGAGTCCGTAGACACCAAATTTGTGGACTTTGGACAAACTCTTTTTATTGAGATAAAAACACAGAATTAAACGGTGTGCTACGGTAGCATATGAGAGAGTACCCATGGCGGCCCTTCGGAAGGGAGCGACTCAGAAGGCTGGGACTTATATATGTTACTCAGCGGGACTAGTCGAGCGCATAGATACTGAATTTGTGGACTTTGGACAAACTTTTTGTTTCAAGATTAAAACACAGAATTTAACGCTGTGCCACGGCTGCACATGAGAGACTACCCATGGCGGCCCTTCGGAAGGGAGCGACTCAGAAGGCTGGGGCTGAGATATGTTACTTAGCGTGACGAACCGAGTCTATAGACACCAAATTTAAGGACTTTGGACAAACTCTTTTCTTTGAGATTAAAAACCAGAATTAAACGGTGTGCCACGGCAGCATATGAGAGACTACCCATGGCGGCCCTTCGGAAGGGAGCGACTCAGAAGGCTGGGGCTGACATATGTTACTCAGCGTGCTGAACCGAGTCTATAGACACCAGATTTGTTGACTTTGGAAAAAAAAATTTTTTAGATTAAAACACAGAATTTAACGGTGTGCTACGGTAGCATATGAGAGAGTACCCAAGGCGGCCCTTCCAAAGGGAGCGACTCAGAAGGCTGGGGCTGACATATGCTACTCAGCGTGCTGAACCGAGTCTATAGACACCAGATTTGTTGACTTTGGAAAAAAAAATTTTTTAGATTAAAACACAGAATTTAACGCTGTGCCACGGCAGCATATGAGAGACTACCCATGGCGGGCCTTCCACAGAGAGCGACTCAGAAGGCTGGGGCTTATATATGTTACTCAGCGTGACGAAACGAGTCTATAGACACCAAATTTGTTGTCTTTGGACGAACTTTTTTTTGAGATGAAAACACAGAATTTAACGGTGTGCCACGGCAGCATATGCGAGACTCCCTTTGGCGGCCTTTCGGAAGGGAGTGACTCAGAAGGCTGGGGCTGACATATGTTACTCAGCGTGACGAAACGAGTCTATAGACACCAAATTTGTTGTCTTTGGACGAACTTTTTTTTGAGATGAAAACACAGAATTTAACGGTGTGCTACGGTAGCATATGAGATACTACCCATGGCGTCCCTTCGGAAAGGAGCGACTCAGAAGGCTGGGGCTGACATATGTTACTCAGCGTGACAAACCGAGTATATAGACACCAAAATTTTTGACTTTGGAAAAACTTTTTTTTTTTAGATTAAAACAGAATTTAATGGTGTGCTATGGTAGCATATTATAGAGTACCCATCACGGCGCTTCGGAAGGAAGCGACTCAGAAGTCTGGGGCTGACATATGTTACTCAGCGTGACGAGTCGAGTCCGTAGACACCAAATTTGTGGACTTTGGATAAACTTTTTTTTTTTTTAGGTTAAAACACAGACTTAAACAATGTTTTACGGCAGCATATCAGAGACTTCCAATCGTGGCCCTTTGCAAGGGATTGACTCAAAAGACTGGGGCTGACATATGTTACTCAGCGTGAAGAGCCGAGGCCGTAGACACCAAATTTGTGGACTTTGGATAAACTTTTTTTTTTTTAGGTTAAAACACAGACTTAAACAATGTTTTACGGCAGCATATCAGAGACTTCCAATCGTGGCCCTTTGCAAGGGATTGACTCAAAAGACTGGGGCTGACATATGTTACTCAACGTGACGAGCCGAGTCTGTAGACATTTTATGCAGTATGTTATGGAAAGAGACAACGTAATATAATTAGGCATAAAAATGTTAGTATAGTATGGCATAAAATGTCAAAAATACATCATAGTATATTAAGGCATGAAAGTGTCATGTTGTGCGATGGCAGACACTTTTTGTTAGTTTTGTTTTGGAATTCTCGCACTTCCCTTTTTATTTTGTAATTTGATTCCTTGTGTGTCTCAGTGTTCTTGCTTCATGTCTTGGTCTTGTTTATGTGTGGTGATTGTCTGCTCCGCCCTAATGTGTTTCACCTGTGTTCAATCACCCTTGCCTCTCTTGTCTATATAGTCTTTGTGCTCCCCTTTGTCTGTGTTGGTTCGTCAGTTTTGTTTGGGTTTGTTGATGACACGTTCACGTTTTTGAAATAAACCTATCTGAAACGTTCTCTCATGTGTTGGGCTGCATTTGGGTCCTACTTACCTCCAAACCCTGACAAGTTGTGACAGAAAGTTCATAAAAACATTATAGTATGGTCAGGCATGGGACGACATAATGCAATTAGCCATAGAAATGCCACAAAAGATCTTAGTATAGTATGGCACAAAAATTATTAAACAAATAAGATCAAACATAACAAATTATCCATTAACCTTAATGTCAGACACACCATAATTCAAAGGAATATAAAATAACTACTGACATTGAAGGTCAAGTCAAAAGACACATGGCAAACACCTGACAAACAATGGTGTTTGGGAACAAAGAGGAGGAAGTGATCCTCAGGCCTCTATTTATAAGGTGGGAGGTACCACCATCCTGAGCCACCACTGGGTGCCTCCTCCTAGTGGAGAGGAGGAAACAAACTGGCACTTTCTAACAAGTATGGCAGAAAAATGTCAAAAAACGACATCGTATATTAAGGCATGGAAGTTCATAAGAACTTCATAGTATGTCAAGGCATGAACCGAAATAATATAATTAGGCATAAAAATGCCAAAAAACAATCATAGTATGGTCAGGCATCAAACGAGATGGTTAGTAAGGAATAAAAATGTCAAAAAATTATTTTAGTATAGTATGAATTTATTATATATATATATATATATATATAAATCTATTAAAAATGTCGATAGTATAATAAGGCATAAAACACTTTTCATAGAAAAAAAGATCAAAAGTTCCATAGTATAATAGAGGCATAAAATGTCAAAAAAAAATGTATTGTACAGTAAGGCCACAGAAATGTCATTAAAACAACAACAATAATAACAATAATGAGTTTTATTTTATACAGCACTTTTTCAAAACAGCATACAAAGTGCCTGTCCACAAGACAAGATCAAGATTTGGAGAGAAAATACTAAAAACATGAATTAATAAACACAAGTTTAAAAGGCTTTACATCATTTGCAGGAGAGAATAATGACAATGAAGTTCAGTAAAGAAAATGAGATAAACACAGTTTCTAGCAATACATTCAAGTTATCTTACAGTGGAGCACGATGGGAGATGGTATTATTACTTAATATAACAATAGAATAATATGAACATAAATAATAAAAAAAATGTCATAAAATAGTTAGCTGTTCAAATGTCATAAAAATATCAAACTATACTAAGGAAAAAAAAATAAACAAATGTCATAGTATAATAAGGCATAATAACATCTTAGTATAGTAAGGCATACAACGTGATAGTATAGTAAGGCATAAAATGTCATAATATAGTAAGGCATAAAATTGTCAAGTAAAATGTCATAGTATAATAAGTCATGAAATTTTTGTCATACTATAGTAAGGCATAAAAACGTTACAAGATGTCATACAATATTAACGTCATAATATAGTATGGCACCAAAATCTTATTAAGAATGTTACTCTATAATAAGGCATGAAATTGTCAAGAAACATCGTGGTTTAGTAAGATATAAAAACATTAGAAAACGTCCAAGTATGATAAGCAAAAAAAAAAAACTGTAATTTCATGTTCTTTAAAATTGTTAACAAAAGTCTGTAAAATGAAATTATCTGTGAATTAACAGCCAAACTTCTATTTTAAGCATTATGCCAATAATCATGAATTACATTTATTTCCCATTTCTGTAAAGACAAATTACTGTATTATTCATACAGTATTTTTTCTGCTTTCGTAAATTACATACAAATCTGTGTAAAATTACAGTAATTATCTGTAATTTAAATTGTAGCTTTTTATTATAAAAGTTAATGTCCATACTAACAATTTAAAGTTTTTCCTCTGTAATTTTAGGGAAAATATTTTTAGTTTTACATTGATGTGACTTCTACATTCAAACTTTGTGATTCTAGATGTAAATGTATGTAACTTTTTTTCATCACATCAAACATTCAAACTTCAAACAAAAAAGTCTGAAGTACTGGAATGTACCCAGCATGCACCGGGAGGGAAGCAGGAAAATGGTGGCTTGGTGCGTGAACTTCACTCCTCTCGTTTCAATCTGCACAAAGGATGTTACTTTAAGTTTCATTCATGTCGTAGAGACTCATCCTGACACTGACCTCAGTCATTATTTTTATATTTCTACTATAATTTCTACTTGTTACTAAATAAGATTCACCCAGTTCTCTTCTGGGTTGGTCACACTTGCTGCAGATGTATGACGTTGGCAGCCGGAGGGTTTTTCCTCCAGGCAGCGGCCCCCACTCTGCCACAGCAGCTTCAGGTCACCTTCCTCTTCCTGTAGGCCATATGTGTCAAACTCAAGGCCCGCGGGCCAAATGTGGTCCGCCACGTCATTTTATGTGGCCTGCGAGAGCTTAAAAGGTCTGATTATCTTATAATAAATAAGTCAAAAGGGTGCATTGAGCAAAAACTACATTTCCCATAATGCATGCCGATCATGTTACCCGTGAAGTGATGGCATCCCGCCACTAGATTGCAGTGTTTCCACATCAGTGCCATTTTCCGAATCAAGAAATACAAACAATGATCCCAAAATGTCCAGGAAGAGAAAGATTGATGCAGATGGAAGACTGTTTCAAGAAAGATGGGAAGGCGAATATATGTTCGTCCTTCAAGGAGAAAAACCGGTATGTCTTTTGAGTTATGAAGCAGTGTCAGTTGTCAAAGAGTACAATCTACTTCGGCATTTTGACACCAAACACGGAGCTAAGTATGCCAAAGTGAGCCTTCAAGAAAAACAACAAATGGTGCAAGAATTAAAAGGCAAATTGCGTTCGCAGCAGGATGTGTTCAAGAGAGCCACAACCAAAAACAATGCGGCAGTGAAAGCTAGCTTTATTGTGGCTGAAGAAATTGCCCGCGCTGCAAAGTCTTTTTCAGAGGGTGCATTTTTGAAGCAGTGCATGCTGAAGGTCTGTGAGCAGGTGTGTCCCGACCAGATACAGACTGTTAAAAATGTCAGTTTATCAAGAAACACCATTGTGGACCGAGTTAAGGAACTAGCAGGAAACCTGGCAACACAGCTGGCCGAAGAGACACGCAGCTACATAGCTTTTTCATTAGCTCTTGATGAAAGCACAGACAACACGGATACAGCGCAGCTATCCATTTCTATTAGAGGCGTCAAGCTGGACCTTTCTGTCACTGAGGAGCTGTTGGATGCAGCTGCCATGCATGGGACCACAACAGGACGGGACATTTTTGATGCGGTGGAGAAGGCCGTAAGTAAAAATACATTGCCCTGGGAAAAGTTGGTGGGATTAACTACAGACGGTGCACCTGCAATGTGTGGAGGAAAAGCGGGCTTTGTTGGACTAATGAAGGAGAAAATGCAAAAAAGTAACTGTCACACGCCTCTGATAACGTATCATTGCATTATCCATCAAGAAGCTTTGTGTGGGAAGGTGCTGGGGATGAATGATATAGTGACCACAGTCATGAAAACAGTGAACTTCATTCGGGCTCGTGGCCTAAATCATCTTTAGTTCCAGCTGTTTTTGCAGGAGATGGGCTCGGAGCACGGCGACGTGCCGTAGCATACAGAAGTACGGTGGCTGAGTAGGAGCAAAGTCCTCAAACGATTTTTGAGCTTAGGGAAGATATTGCTCTTTTCATGCAGAGTAAAGGAAAACCCTTGTCTGAACTGTCAGATCCAAACGGACTGTGTGACTTTGCTATGTTGTGTGACATAACTGAGCATCTCGCCCAACTGAATCAGAAGCTGCAGGGACGCAAACAAGTCATCACGCAGATGTCCGACATGATCACGGCTTTCCAGCGTAAACTTGATCTATGGATGTACCAAGTGAAACAGGACAATCTTGCCCACTTTCCTGTTTGTCAGAGCATCTCAGCCGCATTTCCTGGTACTTTTTCATGTACTCAGCTAGCTACCAAACTGAGCTGGTTAATGAATGAGTTTGATCGGCGCTTCTCTGACTTTAGAGCACAGCACTCAGGCTTTGCCATCTTTGCCAATCCTTTCACCACCGACGTCTGCACTGCACCCCAACATCTTCAGATGGAGTTAATAGAGCTTCAGAGCGATAGTGGCCTGAGAGCAAAGTTCCAGGATGCTGCAATCCAGGACTTTTACCGTCAACTGCCCCCTGGTTTGATGCCACAGCTTCGACTTCACGCTGCCCGTGTTCTGTCTATGTTTGGGAGCACCTATCTGTGCGAGCAGATGTTTTCAATCATGAATCTAAAGAAGACCAAGCACAGATCACGCATCACTGATGACAACCTCCATGCTGTTCTACGGATTGCCTCAGCACAAGACCTAAAAGCAGACATTGACACACTGGCCATGGAAAAAAGGTGTCAGATATCTGGTCAGAAAACACATAGGTAAGCATTTTTAAAAACCTAATTAAAATATAATAAAATGTATTTCAACCAAGAACAAGAATAGTTAAACTGTGTGCAATTTAATGATTGTGCTTGCATTTTGCTTTGTGTTTGTTATTTTCAGAACATGATCAATGGATGAGGATGGTGGAGAGGGGATTCATGTGGTGTGTTAAAGGACAGGCAGCATCTCCTCATCAACTTCACCTTAAAACTTGACCAATATAGTTGTGAACTGAGACAACCCTTGTGTTGTTATTTTGAGTTTATTACATATTCTGCGTTATATGTGTAGAAATGTATTTAGTGTTTGCAGGTTTATGTGTTGATGCAGACAATGTTCACTGTAATCAAACCATCTCTCATTAGTTGGATGTATCCCCTTGCAAGGCTGTGTGCAGCCATTTGTTTGTGTAAAATGCTACACCTGTCACACATGTTCTTAGCTGCTCACAATTGTTGGTTGGACTGTTATTCTGCCCCTCTCAACTATGACAAAAAAGTTTTGAACAAAGTTAATGTCATAACTTGTTATTTATCCTTATTCACTTGGATAGTTTTTGATCGTTGATTGATGGAGTAATGTGGGTTTCAGAAGCTGACAAATTACTAATTAAAATAATTTATGTTATAACAGAGCAACAAGCAAACATTTCTTTT
>NW_019178801.1:0-162 GCF_002260705.1 Seriola dumerili
TTTATTCTATTTTACTAACGTTTATGTTATAATTTTTACTATGAGCACTTATATTTAGCACTTGTTTTTAAGTCTCACATGTGTTGTGTTTTAATTCATTTATTACTAAAACACTTTTGAATACCTTTTATAACCCGTTAGATGAATATATATATATATATA
>NW_019178802.1:0-126 GCF_002260705.1 Seriola dumerili
CCGTGATAGGTCGAAACGTCGCACGTTTTTAGTTTTTTTTCATTATTTTGGCACACCCTCTTTAGTTCTTTAATTCATCCTTTCTAATTTAGAAAGCGATTTTAGTTATTATTATTAAAAAAATAA
>NW_019178803.1:0-181 GCF_002260705.1 Seriola dumerili
CAAAACAGTATTTACAGCAGACCCAGTCATATTCGATAAACATTTCAGCAGACATAACAGCTTGATCGGATTCACAGAAAAAAATACAATCACTATTAACATATAAGGTCTTTTTTGTAAGTAGAACTGTTTGTTTTATGCGTGTGTACTTTGTGTATCTTGTGTTTACTAAGCAGAATCA
>NW_019178804.1:0-100 GCF_002260705.1 Seriola dumerili
TAATATGGCCATAGAGAGAAGCTTCTCTCTGGTCTGGACACAAGTGTACTGCCTCTGTTTCCCATGTGTTTCTCTCCATACATCAGTTAAACTTTGAGCC
>NW_019178805.1:0-126 GCF_002260705.1 Seriola dumerili
AAATGTCAAAAAAACAACATGTTATTTTAAGGCATAAAAAATCATAAAAACGTCAAAGTATGATAAGGGATAAAACAACACAGTAATTTAAGCCCTAAAAATGTCAAAAAACATCACAGTACAATA
>NW_019178806.1:0-168 GCF_002260705.1 Seriola dumerili
ACAATTAATGTCCAGTGAAAACCACGTATGTCCAACTTTAAACTTAAAGATCCCCTTCAGACATGAAGAAAAATGCTCTGCTTAGAATAATAACTTGATTGATGATTTGATGATTTTGTCCACAAAAAGAGGGCAGCTGCAGGTTCACCACCTTCCACACTGTCATTT